>NC_056748.1:586769915-587007415 GCF_019279795.1 Protopterus annectens | reverse complement strand
GTCCATTTTCAGCAGAGGCCTGGGGAGAAAGGCTCCAAGATAATAATACACATTGAACATTTAGTAAATGCTAGTTTCAAGCTGATTACAGTCATAAGCAGTACTAGCATTTAGCACATATAGTATTAACTTATTATAAAACACTTTACAAAAATTAATATTATTTTCAAAGTTACATATACATAATATTACATTCAGGTTTAAGACACCTTCTTGAAATGGTGTGGTAGAAAAAAGTTAGAAGTAGTTCAAGGTAAGGCACCTAAGTAATAGAGAAGTTACTAGTCGGGGTTAGTGCAAGAACATACCCAATGAGTTTTGAAGTATTTCTTGAGTTTGTTTTTGAAATGAGTTAGTGAGGGTTCTAGGGTCACGTCAGCTGGGAGTCTGTTCCATGTTTATCCAACAGAGTTGGCAAACAGAGAGTCCCCAGCTGAGTAGTTGGATTTGTATGTTTGAACTAGGAGTCTAGTGGATGATTGCAGTGGCCGGGTGCTGGTGTAGGGGCTGATAATATTTTTTAGTGCAGGTGTATTTTCTGGTTGGTAAAGGATTTTATGTGCCACTATTAGCTGGTTGAACTGCAGTAGGCTAGGCAGTTCATGCCATCATAGGCAATTTAGGCTGTGACAGTGGTGTGTCCAGTAGGCTGTGCCAGTAGCAAATCTGGCAATGTGGTTATAGCAGGATGATAGTTTATTAAGATCTGTTTTGTTTAAGTTGGAGAATATAGGTGAGGCATAGAGAAGAGTTGATAGTAGATGGGAATGGGCAATTGCAGTTTTAGCAAGTGAGGTAAGGAAAGGTTTGATTCTGTAAAAAGAGAGAAGTTTTTTATTAATGGTTTTGATAGTTTGATTGATATGCACATCAAACTTCAGGTTGTTATCAACTATGATACCCAATAGTTTAGTTTGGGCTTCTGGAGAGATCATAGTGCCATGGTTAGCGGTTAGGTTGAAGGGTGGCAAGGGGGTCCTGCTTGTTGAGTAGAAGAAGAGCAGCTTAGTTTTGTTGGGGTTTTGGATTAGATGTTGATTGGAGAGCCATTTTTTTCACTGTATTGAAGGTATTTTGGGTTAATGTGAATAAAGTAGCTGGTGAGGTGTCAGAACAAATCAAGTTGGAGTCATCCGCATATTGAATGCAGTTAGCATCTGGGATGACTGAATGAAGGTTGTTGATAAAGATGGAGAAAATAAGGGGTCCTAGTATTGAGCCCTGGGGGACTCCTAATGTGATGGATAGGAGAGGTGATAGCTTGCCCTGCCATAGGACTAGTAAATGAAAACTGTGTACAAACAAACGAGCAAACAGCGACAAGGGAGCAAGCGAAGGTCACGTAGCTTGAACAGCTACTTCCACCGGGTGGTGTAGAAAAAATAACTGGATGTGCCGAAAATGCAACGTACCCAAAGGAAACAGACAGCCTTCCGTTTAAAGCAGTTCTCAATCACAGGATGGTAATCCACAAGGTATACAATACCACAACACAGCAGTTCTCACTGTATCAATTGATGAAAACCACTCGGTTCAAATAAAATAAATGTTGAGTTTATACAAACACTGACACTGTTAAAGCTTTCATCAAACGCAGACTTCTCAGGAAGTCTGCGTTTGCAGATGAAAGCGCTTAACAGTGTCAGTTGTTTGTATATTAAACTCAACATTTATTTTATTTGAACCGAGTGGTTTTTCATCAATTGATACGAGTGGAGAACTGGGCGTTGTGTTGTGGTATTGTATACCTTGTGGATTACCATCCTGTGATTGAGAACTGCTTTAAACGGAAGGCTCTGTTTCTGACGCATTTTCGGCACATCCAGTTATTTTTTCTACACCACCCGGTGGAAGTAGCTGTTCAAGCTACGTGACCTTCGCTTGCTCCCTTGTCGCTGCCATAGGACTGCCTGTTGCCTGCCCTGCAGGTAGGATTGAAACCATTGGAGTGCATGGTTGTTTAAGGAGAAGGCTTTCAAGGTATTTATAAGCATTTTGTGGTTAATCATGTCAAAAACCTTGGAAAGATCTAGAAAGAGTGCTGAGGATAGTTTGTTATTAATGCTGTTGTGGTTAATGACATTAGAGAAAGAGAGGATGGCAGAAGTAGTACTGTGGTGTGGCTTAAAGTCATACTGAAATTTGGACAACAGCTTGTTCTGTGTGAGGTAGTGCATGAGCTGTATGTGTACACACTTCTCCATAATTTTAGCTAGAGGTGATAGAATAGCTATGGGTCTAAAGTTTGACAGTTCAGTGGAACTGCCTCCTTTATGGAGAGGTATGACATGGGAGATTTTCCATATAGTGGGTACAGTAGCTTCTGATATAGCTCTTTTGATCAAGATTGAGATGGGGTATGTTATGGTGTCAGCAGCCTTTTGCAGATAGTCTGCTGGGAGGAGGTCGGCAGCCAGGATGTTGGGTCTTCATTTCTTAAGTAGTGCATGAATAAGTTGAGTAGGAACAAGTTGGAAGGTAAAATATGTTTGGGTACTGGATGTGGCTGCATTAGATTTAGAACCATTGGGAGAGAGTTGGCTGGCTAGAGACTGGATAGTCTCTGTGAAGAATCTTTTGAAGCTATTAGCAATGTCTACTGGGGATTTTTGTTGGGAAGCTGAGGGGGGTGGAGTGGCGGTTTGGCCTGGATGGAGTAATTTGTTTATTCCTGCCCAGAACTTTTGAGGTTTGTTTTGGTGTTTTTGCAGTAGATGGTAGTAGTGGTTCTTTTTGTCTAAGGTTATGGATTTTTTTAGTGTCATTCCTTAGCTGTCTGAATCTTCGTTGATCAAGTGGGGATTTTGTTTTTCGGTAAGTGGTCCATGCATTGTTTCTGAGTGAAATTTTGGTTTTGGTATCTTTAGAAAGCCATGGTGCAATATTCACATTGGTTCTAATAGAGTAGCTGGGAGCATGGGAGTTAAGAATAGCAAGGAATTTAGTGTTAAATTATGCTACTGCTTCATCTAGGGGGAGACTTTTTAGTACTGACCAGTTGCATGCCTTAAGTTCATTTTGAAACTTGGTGAGAATAAAATTATTGTTGTTTCTTAATGTTCTATAGGTGGGTTGGTATGAGCAGTCTACTTTGAGCTTGATTATATAGGTGAGACAGTGGTCACTTAGGTCATCAGGCAAAGTGCCTGATGTATAGGGTTGAAGATGGGTATTGACGAGTATCCAGTCTAGGGTACTTTCCTTGTTATTGGGTTTTCCTGTCCTGGTGGGTGAGGTTATGATTTGAGTAAATCCATAGAGGTTTATGTGGGTTGTGGGGGTTTCATAGGAGCAAGTGTTCCAGTCAGTGTTGAAATCCCCAAGAACAATTGTTTCTTGGGGTCATTATTGGATAACCAATATAAGAAGTCTTCTAAGGTTTCTGTGTTCCTCCCTGGTGGAATGTAGACACGGACAATGTTTGCATTTTTGTTTTTATTAATTTGTGGTTTTGAGATAAGAATTTAATAATTTAATTTAAAAGAATAATAAACATTATTGAACTGGGATGGATGTTGAGTGTCTATGCTGACAGATAGAGTAGACTTGTAAAGTATGTCTACCCCACCACCCTCTCTGGTGGTACAGTGTAGTCGAAACATATTGTACCCTGGTGGCAGAATCTCATGGTCCTTGGTGGCAGGCTTTAGCCATGTTTCTGTTAGGCATAATATATCTGGGGAATGAACAGCTAAGAGGGCATGCAGGTGCTGAGTTTTGATATTTATGCTCCTAATGTTTAGATGGCAGGCCAGCACTGAGTTAGGAGGTCTATTTGTTGGAGCTATGGTGGTAGGTGATATAGTAGTGGGATTAGGGTCAACAGGTGGGGATGGACCTGGGTTTGGGTGGATGTCGCTGTCCTTTGTGAGGTTGTAATGTATCCTGAGTATGAGTTTTAAGATTTTGAATAAAGTTTTGTAATAGTGTCTAGTTTTAGGACTAATGTAACTAGGTCTAGTAAGATGGTAGTATTTAGGGGTTAAGAAGGTAAGCATGAGAGAAGTGAGTAAGGGTGCATTATTATCTGTTGTAGATGGGATGGATGTTTGGAATTTAGGGTAGTGGAATCCTGGGTGATCCTGACATTTGTAGGCATTTAGGAGATATGAGATGAATAAAAGGGGTAGAAGTAGAATAAGTAAAACTATTTTGGGTGACAGCATACCTACTGAATGAGACTTGAAACTTAGGCAAAAGGAATAGTAGAGTTAGAGGACTGGTGGTATCAGGTTGAGGGTGGTGCTGTTGAGTGACAAGTTGTTACTGATTGGTTTAAAAAAGTGGGGTGTGGTCTAGTACCAATAAACGTAGCAGCACCAGGGGCAAGAGGAATTTGGGGGCAGAGTGGGGTGTGAAGCGAGGGCAAGCGGAGCAGGGATTAACTAATGCCTGTACCAATTTGTAGCAGTTTAACCTGTTTGAGGAAAGAGGAGGGTGGGGGAAAAGAGAAGGCAGTAGGAGTGGTTAGAGGGATACCTTGATTGACTCAAGACACCACATCAGAGTTAAGTTGAATGTTAGGGCCTAAAATCTGCACTCAGCACTTTAATGTTACTTGCACTCAGCACTTTAATTTTACTTATGTTTAGCAGGAAAGACAGACCAACAGTATACAATTTTGAGGATTTTTACAAGGGTTACTTGTTCAAATGTCAGACAAGTAAGTAAAACTTTCAACAGGAATCTATGTCTGAGTATTAGAAAGCCAGAAAGGTACAAGGTATACCTGTAAATATTAAGGTCAGAGAGACAGATGTAAGAGTCAGTGTACTTTAGTTATAGGGGAAGGAGGTAAACACTCAAGTAGAAGAGAGCCCTATGGCTTACCAAAATGGTGACTTGCTTAATTACACAGCACTGTAAGAGAAAGCTTTATATGTGTAACCTACTCTGATTAATTGCTGGGAGAAACAGTTTTTGTTGTGGTGGCCAACTGCAATCCTGCAGACACCGTTGTGCAGGAGCTGCAGTATGCTAGTGTAGGTAATGTAGAGTTTAACTAGGGAAAGAGAAAAGCATAGATTCTAGGGTAAGCATTAAGGCAGCAACAGGCAGTTATTTTATAATAGTACATTCAGAAAGGTTTGGGGGGGGGGGTAAAATAGCACACTTCCGAATGGATTAGGATTTATAGCTAAGACTTAACACTTTCCTCATTATCACATCAAATTGACTTGAAATACAGGCCTATAATCCACAAAACTAAATACTAAACCATTTTGCCTTCTGATCTTACCTCAAGGATCACACCCATCTTAAAAGACACATCCAGACTCATTATTCCTCTGTAGCATTACCTGTTACCTGTTATCATTTACCAAACCAATCAGTCTCAAACACTTCAATCCAAATTAAAACTGAGTCTTATTTTATTCACATATTAGACTACTTTAGCTACTCCAAAAGTTTGCTGATCTAGAATGCAGACTTAAACAAGCTAACAAGGTAGCTCAGAACATACACAACTCAGCAGTAGCTGACACCATATGCATACCTTTCAACACAACCTTGCAGAACTGCCTGATGGTAAGCATCGTACCATCCATTGATAATTCTCTAACTCATCTTTCAACCATATTCCAGTCTATCAATGCTTGGTAAAGTCAGTAGCACCTGCAAACTTAATGTCCACATGTAACACCACAAAGTGAATATGAATCCAGCTCCTAGAGTCACCAAGCTCCCATCGGTATACCATTTACCTTGATGTCAACATCTTTGACTAGTTCCTGTCCTGTAAAGGCAAAACACTCACAAAAACGTTGAAAGATGACAATGCATCACAGTACAAAAACGTGGTGCACTAAGACTAGGATTGCTGAATTAACTACCCCTCTATAACCTGCCCGTCTCCTAGATTTCCTCCACTACTGCTGATGGTAGCTCTTCTACTTCTGGAGTTAAAGCCAAAAACTTGTGGAACTGAAAATGAGGCAAACTATCTTCCAGTATATTCCTGAAAAATACTTAGCAATTAATTTTGATGCAATATAAAACAATTTCCTGAACAAAAACTGAACCATATTAGTCTTTGTAGACTTTTGTTAAAAATATGTGCACCACCAACTCATGATCTGAATTGAAAAACTACCCTAGTATCACATAACTCTCCTGCCAAACTACCTATCAAAATAGGCATCAAATCTAGGAAAGTTGTATCCCTCCTCCTTGCATCAGATCAGTCCTAAGGCAAAGAAGGTGAAAAACACTTGCCATTAAAATATGCTGCATGCCCAATCCCCTGCTGCATCAGTACAGAGCTGCAAATCATTTGATGAAACCTATTCATTTTGCCACATGGACAAAAGATTAATATTCTCTAAAAACTCACTCCATATCAGCTTATCTGCCTTCAATCTTTTAGGCACCTTGACCCTGTGGTGTTTTTTCTGCCACCATGTACAAGTTTTGAAAAGACCCTATTAAATGTTCTACCTGGCCCTAATTGCTTTACAAGCAAAAGTCAGCACCCCAAGACACTTCATCACCTCCTTTATACTAACTTTTAGCCTAATCAGCATACCCCCAGTTTTGTCACATAGTTTAAGTAACTTATCTTTCAGTAAATGAAAAAGAATTAGAGACATCTATGGATAAATTCAAAAAGGCCAGCCCTTTCTCTCAGCCTCTTCTCTTTTACTAAAGACATCCCCAGTGCCCTATACAACTCTGTTTATTTACTAAGTTTTTCTGCATAGCCACATATTTTGAGCATTTTCTGGCTTGTTAAACTTGATTTCTGCATTAGTAACTGTATTTAGAGCACAACCTAGAGCTGTTTACTGAATTTCCTGTTTACACTTATTTTTAAAATCGTTTTTTCTCAAAACTTGCATTTTATCTGTCTTTGGCCTAGCACTCTTGTGTGGGGTCATTTACTGCACTGTTATAACTTGTTGATACTTGTTAACCTCTGCTATCTCTGAAAAAACAAACAAACAAAAAAAATCTTGCTTTTTTCCCACTTTTCTGAGATTTAAAAAAGTTCAGTTACAGGCTTGCTGTTCTTGAACTGTTTGTAAGTTTCTGTGAGGCAATTTTTGCTTGGGCTAAAGGGAAGTCTCTGTTGATCAGTGGCAGTGAAAAACATTGAGCAGCCTGCCTGCCCCTGTGGGAGTGGTTACTGACTTGAAACTGTAGTTTTATTGGCCATTTTGGGTCAATTCCAAAACTCCTTCATCTTCCTCTCTTAAAAGCTGGTTGCCTCGTGGTTTTGGCATCTTTTCAGGCTTGTTGGCTGTTGGTGAAGCACCCACCAAGAGGAGAAAACGCTGAGAGAAGAAAGGAGCCACGTTTGAGATTTTAAGTATTTTTCCTCTGTTTATTTGGTAAGTTTTTCTGCATAGCATCCTATCTTGAGCATTTTCTGGCTTGTTAAACTTGATTTCTGCATTAGTAACTGTATTTAGAGCACAACCTAGAGCTGTTTACTGAATTTCCTGTTTGCACTTATTTTTAAAATCGTTTTTTTCTCAAAACTTGCATTTTATCTGTCTTTGGCCTAGCACTCTTGTGTGGGGTCATTGACTGCACTGTTATAACTTGTTGATACTTCTGAACCTCTGCTATCTCTGAAAAAAAAAAAAAAAAAAATCTTGCTTTTTTCCCACTTTGCTGAGATTTAAAAAAGTTCAGTTACAGGCTTGCTGTTCTTGAACTGTTTGTAAGTTTCTTGGAGGCCATTTTTTGCTTGGGCTAAAGGGAAGTCTCTCTGTTGATCAGTGGCAGTGAAAAACATTGAGCAGCCTGCCTGCCCCTGTGGGAGTGGTTACTGACTTGAAACTGTAGTTTTATTGGCCATTTTGGGTCAATTCCAAACTCCTTCATCTTCCTCTCTTAAAACCCTCTTTTGCACAGATTTGCGTGTTTTTGTGCATAGCGCAACAGCAGGCAGCGCCGCCTAATTGGGTTTAAACTATTCCTGGCTCCACAAAGTCTGCTCTTCACTTTTTCCCTTAGAACTGCTCTATCTCTCAATTTAAACACCATATTCTCATTCTAAGGCCCTTCACTGGTCCAATTAAGTAATCCTACAAGTTAGCACTATTAAACCATAAGCACTACTTACTCTTATACTCTCTACGATTACCCTGTCCTCTATTGGTCCGTCTTAAATTCAGTTTCCTATATTACTCTAGCATGTCCAAAGGTCAGTCAATGGTTTCCTCTCCAGTCCAGCTGGTGAATATGGGAATTTTGAGGCAATGTTACAACTGTCTCATGTACATGGACAACCCTCTCCTCCTCCAAACAGGTTCAAATATATGTGAGAGATGCAACTATTTAGCCAAACTTGAGGCTGAGCTCTCTCATCTCAAAACTGGTGTAACCAGTCAGGAGGAGAAGGTAACCTCACACAACACAATTCCAGTATCGCATATTCCCACCACATCAGCGAACCAAACACATAAATACACAAAAACATACTCAGAGGCTCTAAATAAAAATCTACCTAAGCAACAGAGACCTCCAAAGCAGACATCCAAGCAAACGCTACCTCAAAACAAAACGCACACAACACATAACCCACAAAGTCAGTGTGCCAAGCAGCCACAGCCCTTAAGGCTGAATAACACACCTGATACTCTTGTAATAGGTGACTCTATTGTCAGACACACTGACGTCCCACTCACCAG
Source organism: Protopterus annectens (assembly GCF_019279795.1). Classification (NCBI taxonomy): domain Eukaryota; kingdom Metazoa; phylum Chordata; order Ceratodontiformes; family Protopteridae; genus Protopterus; species Protopterus annectens. Next base: position 586,998,776 of record NC_056748.1, on the reverse strand, counting down.
GCTGAATAAAGAGAAGGTCACGGTGAGCTGCCTGTCGGGTGCTAGGATCCGTCACATAACGCAAGCACTCAGGTCACTCCAAAGCAAATACAAATATGACTCAGTCATTGTACATGCTGGTGTGAATGACCTGAGACGTACCTCCCTGGACTACATGAAAAGAGACATAGAGGATTTCTCTGATCATGTAGCCCAGGCTGGGATGACCCTGACCTTGAGCAGCATCTTACCCTCACCTAGAATGATGCCACAGTACAAAGACAAAATGATCGATTTTAACAATTGGCTAAAATTTTAGTGTCTTTCAAAGGGGATCCAGTGTCTGTCAGCCTGGGATGACATGCTCGACAAGCCACGTTGCTTCGCTAGGGACGGCTTGCACCTGTCACCACTGGGCTTTCGGATATTGGCAAAGGCTCTTGCCACCCCATAGTGCCTTTTTTAGGCAAGGCTCAAAAGTCAAACCCACCCCCATAGACAGCACAAGGAACAAGAAACTAAGGGTAATGCTGCTAAATGCCAGAAGTCTTAACCTCAAGATGCACGCACTCGAAGCACTCCTCAGTATGGAGAACATCGATATCTGTGCAGTGACAGAAACCTGGTTCAAGGCTCCAGAGAGCACCCCAGCACTACCAGGCTATACCTCATATCATGCTTTTCGGCCCCAAAACCCGGACCGAAACACAAAAGGAGGGGGAGTTTCCATATTTATCAAGGATATCCACACCTCCAGGTTAGTGGCATTGCACGAAGTATCGGAGACCATCCATGTGCAACTAACAGTGGGCAAGACTGCTTTTCAGTTTATAGAATCCTACAGATCACCCTCTCAAAGTCAGGAATCCCACTCGGCTTTCCTGAAAACATTGGAGAACATGAAGATCTCTCCGAACACCATTATATTGGGTGACTTCAACTACCCAAACATTGACTGGGAGCACTACTGAAGCCCCAGCACCTTAGCCCAAAGGTTCCTGGAAATTATAAACTCAAATGCTATGGAACAACTAGTCAACACTCCCACAAGGTGGACAACATACTAGACCTGATCATTACCAACATGGGGACTCTATGCTCCACACCAGAAGTATATCCCTCATTGGTAAGATCAGACCATAAATTAATTTCACTGGATGTCCACATCCCGACCCCACCCCCCCGCCCCGAAAACCACAGTGAAAAACTTCTCAAAGCGAACTTCTCACTTCTCAAAACCGAAGTGGAATCCTTCAAGGCCCCAGGGCCAGTGGAAACTATGGCCCAAACTGCAGAATCCTATATAAATGCATTCTACGGACATCTCCAGGAATGCATGGATCATGCTATCCCAAACAAAACCAAGGCCCAATCATCCAAAGGCAGGCATCCAGTCTGGTGGACCCCTGCCATAAATAAACTGTACAACAGAAGGAGGAAGCTACTACATGATAGAGCAAAATCCCTAATAGGGAAGGCATCTCTGATCAGTACTAGCAAAAAATTATGATCCCTCATAAAATCCTCCAAGGCCAGCTTTGAGAGAAAAATTGCATAGGACACCAAAGACAATCATAAGGCTTTTTTCAGTTATGTTAGAAACCTGGGATGCAACTCCCAGACTTGTTCTGAGTTGATTCTAAATGACATAAAATACACTGAACCCACAGACATCGCCAATATCCTGGCAGACAGGTTCAGTGCAAACTTCTCCACCCCCTCCCCCCCAAAAGAGCAAGTATCTATCCCGGCAGAGGGCTGCATCCCAAACATCTCTGATGCTCAGGTAAAGGCTGCCCTCTCCAAAGCAAAAAACACTGCTTCCATGGGACCAGATGGTGTCCCAAGTTGCATCCTACATGAACTCCAAGAGGAACTAATCCCTCAAATAAAACAGCTATACAATCTCAGCCTCACTACAGGATATGTGCCCACAGAATGGCGTACAGCAACAGTGGTCCCACTCCACAAAGGTGGAGCCTCTGTGAACCCTGGAAACTATCGCCCCATAAGCCTGACTAGCTTAGTCTGCAAGGCTATGGAGAGGATCATCATGGAGCTCATAAACAAAGACATTGGGGACCTACAGACACTAGATCCTACCCAGTTTGGCTTTGTCAAGGGCAGATCCTGCCTTTTGAACCTGGTTGACTTCTTCAAAACAGTCACCAAAGCCATAGATGAAGGGAAGGTAGTCCACACAGCCTATCTGGACCTTGCAAAGGCATTTGACATAATACCCCACTCGGGTATCATAGATAAGCTATCCAGCTTAAATATAAACCCCTATGTCACAAGATGGGTCGCAAACTGGCTCAAAGACAGAACCCACAGAGTGAGAGTTGCTGGAGACATGTCAGACTCGAAAACGGGCATAAGTGGCATCCCACAGGGTTCTGTCCTGGGACCACTCTTGTTCGGTATATACTTTTCCGAGGTACAGGCAAACGTGGGAGGACTATGGCTCACCAAGTTCGCAGACGACTGCAAACTGGGCGCCATAATCAACTCTCCAGCTGACACAAACATCCTTCAAAAAGGTCTCACAGAGACAGATAACTGGTGCCAGTGCCATGGTTTAAAGCTAAATGCCAAAAAATGTATAGTCATACCCTTTGGCAAAAACAATGTGCCCACAAATTACCACATAGGTGGAAACCCATTAAGTACAGAGAAAGTTATTAGGGACCTGGGGACCCAAGTTGATAGCAATCTCTCCTTTGAAAACCACATTGCCAAAGTGGTTAGAAAGACCTTCTACATAGCCCACCTCATCATGAAGGGTTTCACATCTAGATCAAGAGAGGTAGTCGTGCCCTTTTATTCATCCCTCACCAGGCCCATCCTAGAATACAATGCCCCTTTTGGGATGTACCTTACCCGACACCTGCAGCAATTAGAAAGACCCCAAAAGTATCTCACCAAGAGGATCAAGGGTCTCAAACAGATGCCATATGCTGCTCGGTTAAAAAAACTCCAGCTCTACTCAGTTGCATACCGCCTACTTCGAGGTGATCTATGCCTGACATACAAAGCTATGTCAAATCCAGAATTAATGGACATGCTCCACCTCAGTAAATCTAAATCCCTTAGAGCTGCACGCTCAAGGGACTTGAACCTCAGCACAGAAATAAATAGAACTTGCTGGAGGGACAGGTTTATAACCCAGAGGCTCCCTTCGCTCTGGAATAGAATTCCAGTTCATGTGAGGCAGAGCACCTCACTGAATCTCTTCAAGAAGAATCTCGATAGGTGGATGGGGGATTGTAGGTTTGTCCCAGGGATTACTCCCGTGTCACTATTAGACAGAGGCACAGTAAATGAAACCTTAAAAAGGGCAGAGTATACTCAAATCAAGGGGTGGTGTAAGCCATACAGAATCGGGCTAGGCTTATAATTGCCCCAGGGCAGATAGCCTAGTATGAACCTATGAACTTTGAACATCCTCTAACAATCATTCTTCACTGCTCTTTGACTGGAAACTCTCTGCCCCCAGACACACTGCAAGGCTGATCTAAACTTTTCCAAGGTTGCATAAAATACGGCACAACATGTGGGCATGCAATTAGCAAAATAAAATCAGTTTTGTAGACTTGGTCAGTCTTCTTCCTTGATAGGTAACAGGTAAAAAAACAACTCAGTATCTAACTTTGCCAACAAAGGAATGGTAAAATTTTACCACATCATCTTGTGATGCATACTGCATTCTTATGTCTTCTTTCTCTATGTCATCACTTGCTGAGAGGTATTTTGTAAATGAGAAGTGATGTATCAGGTGATACTCCCATGGCCAATTCTTGAGGTAACCCTAATTGTGAATTTCTGTACAGTCAAAACACAGAAAAAAAACAAAATAACTGAAAAACCTTACCTGCCCATACCTCTTTATATAATAGTGTCTGAACAATATCCTTTTCTGACCATAAATTATTACAAACTGTCTTATTTGTACATATTACCAAATTTATCACAACCCATTTGTGAATCCTCGTATTAGTTCTTCAGAAATTTCTTTATTGGTGTATTCCACCAAACAAGCCATTAGACAATCAAGCTTGATAGCAGAGTGCCTCTGCCATCAAAAATTACTTCCACTCCTGCCACAAGCAAGCATTCCCACCTCTTAAATGCTGCACATATATTATAGTCAAGAACTAGGCTAATAGGGGAAAAACTTGCTTGAGGTCATTCTGTTGTGAATTATAGGTTTATAGGTAGGTACTAGGCTATCTGCCTGAAGGCATTTATAAGCCTAGCCAGAATGTGTTGGCTTTCGCTGCCCTCTTAGATTAGTTCCCTGTGCCTCTGTCCAGCAGAGCCACTGAAGTGATCCCCGGTGTAAACTTTGTTTCCCAACCACTCGTCAAGGTTTCTCTTGAAGAGTGTTAGTGAGGAGCTCTACCTAATGTAGATTGGAATCTTGTTATAAAGCATGGGAAGTCCCTGGGACAGGAATCTATCCCTCCAGCACGTCCTATTTATTGTTGTGGTGAGGTTTAGCTCCCTAGCGCGTATGGCTCGAGGGGATAAGGTTTTCTTTAGGTGGAGCATGCCCATCAATTCTGGGTTGGACATGGCCTTGTATGTCAGGCAGAGATCACCTCTGAGTAGGTGGTATGCAACCAAGTAGAGCTGGAGTTTCTTCAGTCGAGCTGCATAGGGCATCTGTTAAAGGCCAGTGATCCTCTTGGTGAGGTACTTCTGTGGTCTTTCCAGCTATTGCAGGTGTCTTGAAAGGTACATCCCAAATGGGGCTTTGTACTCTGTGATGGGTCTGATGAGTGATGAGTAGAGGGGCACAATGACCTCTTTTGATTTGGATGCGAACCCTTTTGTAATTAGGTGGGCCACATAGAAGGATTTTCTAACCACTTTGGCAATGTGATTATCAAAGGAGAGATTACTATCTACTTGGGTCCCCAGATCCCTTATTACATTTTCCATGTTTAGGGGACTACCACCTATGTGGTAGTTTGTGGGTACTTTGTTTTTTCCAAAGGGGGTGACTATGTACTTTTTGGCATTTAGCGTGAGGCCATGATTTTGACACCAGGTATCCATCTCAGTGAGACCCTTTTGGAGGATGTCTGTGTCAGCCAGAGAGTCAATTATAGCCCCTAGTTTGCAGTCTGTGAACTTGGTCAGCCATAGTCCTCCTGTGCTTGCCTGTACCTCTGAGAAGTATATGCCAAACAGGAGGGGTCCTAGGACTGAGCCCCGGGCAATGCCACTTGTAACTGGCTTAGAGTTGGGCCTAGTTCCTGCAACTCTCACCATGTGGATTCTGTCCATGAGCCAGTTGGCAACCCATTTTGTGACATAGGGGTTTATGTTCAGGCTGGTGAGCTTGTCTAAAATACCAGAATGGGGAATGGTGTTGAAGGCCTTTGCAAGGTCTAGCTAGGCTGTGTGTACCACCTTTCCCTCATCTATAGCCTTGGTAACTGTCTCATAAAGTCCACCAGGTTTAGGAGGCATGATCTGCCCTTAACAAAGCCAAATTGGGTAGGGTTCAGTGTTTGGAGGTTCCCAATGTCTCTGTTAATGAGTTCCATGATGATGTGTTCCATATCCTTGCAGGCCAAGCTAATCAGGCTTATAGGGTAATAGTTGCCAGGGTCTGTTGTGGCTCCACCTTTGTGGAGTGGAATAACCATTGCTGTGAACCACTCTATGGGTATGTAGCCTGTGGAGAGGCTGAGTTTGACCAGTGTATTTAGGTGAAGGGTTAGTTCATTTTTTAACTCATGTAGGACGCTGCCTGGGACACCGTCCAGTCCCATTGATGCTGTGTTTTTGAGAGGTCTGTTTTAACTTGAGCGTCTGTGATTTCAGGGGCACTACATTCTTCTGGTATGGTTATGGGCCCTTTTGGGGGTGAGAAGGGGGTGAGGTTTGCACTGGACCTGTCTGCCAGGATGTTGGCGATATCGGTCAGTTCAGTGTATTTTGTGCCATTCTGCACTAACTCTTAGCAGATCTGAGCATTGCCACTTAGACATAGCTAAAGAATGCCTTGTGGTTATCTTTGGAGTCCTTGGCAATTTTACTTTCGAAGCTCACCTTGGATGATTTTATGAGGGATTGTAGTTTCTTGCTGATACTGATCAGGGATGTCTTCCCTTCTTGGGATTTTACTCTTTTCTGTACTAGTTTCCTCCTTCTATTGTATAGCTTGTTTATGGCAGGGGTCCACCAGACTGGTTTCCTTTTCTTGGAGGAGCGAGTCTTGGTTTTGCTTAGGATAGCAAGATCCATGCATTCTTGTAGGTGCCCATAGAATGCATTAGTAAAGGATTTTACAGCTTGGATAGCATTATCCTTTAGCATGGGGCCTTTGAAACTTTCCGCCTCAGTCTTAAGTAACGTGAAGTATGCTTTTGAAAAGTTTTTCACAGTGGTTTCCTTGTCCAGGGGTGGGGGCAGAATGTGGATATCCAAAGTGATTTGTTTATGGTCAGATCTAACCAGTGAGGGGTTGACCTCTGGTGTGGAACACCGGTCACCCATGTTGGTGATGACCAGGTGCAATATGTTGTCACATCTGGTGGGAATGTTGACCAGTTGATCCAGGGAATTTGAGTTTATAAATTCTAGGAAAGGTTGGGCAAGGGAGTTAGCACTTGAGTAGTTCTCCCAGTTAATGTTTGAGTAATTGAAATCACCCAATATTAGGGTGTTTGGTAGGACCTTTATGTTTCCCAGTATTTCCAGAAATGTGGAAGTGGGGTCCTGGGACATGGTGGGTGATCTGTAGCAAGCTACAATTTGAATTGCAGTTTTGCCCATTGTTAGTTGCACGTGGATGATCTCTGAAGCATCTTGCTGTGCCACTAACCTGGAGGTATGGGTATCCTTGATGAATATGGATACGCTCCCACCTTTTGTATTTCAGTCCGGGTTTTGTGGCCGAAATGTATGGTATGAGTTGTAGCCTGGTAGTGCTGGAGTGCTCTCTGGAGCCTATAACCAGGTTTCTGTTGCTGCACATATATCGATTTTCTCCATATTGAGTAGTGCCTCGAGTGCATGCATTTTGAGGTTTAGACTTCTGGCATTGAGCAGCATTACCCTCAGTTTTTTGTTACTTGTACTATTTACAGCAGTGGGTTTGTCTTTTGAGCCTTGCCTAAAAAAGGCACTATGGGGGTGGCAAGAGCCTTAGCCAATATTCAAAAGCCTAATGGTGACAGGTGCAAGCCGTCTCTAGCAAAGTAGCGTGGCTTGTCGAGCATGTCATCCCAGGCGGACAGACACTGGATCCCCTTTGAATGATACCAGAAACTTAGCCAATTGTTGAAATTGACAAATTTATCTTTATACCATGGTATTATTCTTGGTGAGGGCAGGATGCTACTCAGGGGTGGGGTCATACTGGCCTGGGCTACGTGATCAGAGAGCTCTTCCATGTCTCTTTTCATGTAGTCCAGAGAGGTACGGCTCAGGTCATTCACACCAACATGGACAATGACAGACTCGTATTTGTACTTGTTCTGGAGTAACCTGAGTGCTTGTGTTATGTGGTGGATCCTGGCACCCAACAGGCAGCTAACAGTAACCTTCTCCTTATTCAGCCTAGTGAGTGGGACGTCAGTGTGCCTGACTATAGAGTTATCTAATACTAGTATGTTGGGTATGTTATTTTGCCTTAAGGGCTGTGATTGCATGGCACACTGGTTTTGTGAAGTATGTGTTTCATGGTTTGTGTTGGGGGGATGGGGGTTGCTTGGATGTCTGCTTTGGAGGTCTCTGTTGCTTTTGCAGATTTTTATTTAGCGCCTCCGAGTATCTTTTCATGTATTTATGTGTGGTTTTTGCTGGTGCTGGTTTAATGGGTCTATGTGAGACTGGGGTGTCATGCAAGTATTTCCCTTCTCCTCTTGACTGTCTGATCCAGTCTTGGGTTGAGAGAGCTTAGCCTCCAGTTTGGCTGTATAATTGTATCTCTCACATGTATTAGTGTTTGGTGGTAGGAGGAGAGGGTTGCCTGTATACATGAGGCAGTTGTAACATTACCTCAAAATGCCCAGATTCACCAGTTGGACTGGAAAGTACACCTGAAACTGCCCTTTGGACATGCCCTGATAGGTACAGTGAACTGTTTTACTGAATGGCTGGTAATGTCGAATAGAGAACCTTGTCCTTCTCTACAGTATGGGGGGGTGGGTCTGGTCCTAGGGTTTATAAGTGCTTGCTATGAGTTTTGAGCAAGTGCCGGGCTGAGAACTTAATGACTCGAGTGCTTAAGTTGAAAGTTTGTCTAGTTCCAAGGGAAACACTGAAGAGGAGATTTTGTGGAGCCGGGAATAGTTATACCCTAGCTAACCAGCGCTGCCCAGTGTGCAAAACTGCGCAGTTTTATAGCAGGGAAATAAAAGAGATAGAAATTAGCCCAAAATGGCCAATAAGCTACTAATTTCTGGGCTGAAACCACTCCTCCAGGGACAGATAGGCTGCTCAAAACTCCCCTCTCTCGCAGGTGAACAGAGAAACTTCCTTCTATCCAAGTAAGGTATGGGCAAACACAGAGATTTGTAACACAAGCCTGAATTCAGCACTAAGAAAGGCGGGAAACAAGTATATATATATATATATTTTTTTTTTTTCAGAAAATAAAGCAGATACTATCAGAAAAACACTTTAAATGCACAGAAAAGGATACTTATTGTTATATATCTCAGATCAGAGTTGTAGTCAATGCCCCTAGTAATAAAGTAGGAAGAAACACAAATACAGTTAAAGCAAATGAATAAAGTGCATTTTTTTACATATATAAAGCAATAGAAAACGAATAAACTGATTTAAACAAATTAACCAATTAACCAGAAAAAAGCTCAAAACTGAGCCCTGTTCCAGCAGTCTTCAATCAGACAAGTTCTAACTGCACACTCCTGCTACTAGGGTGCAGGGGAACCTTCTCCAAAAAAAAGATGGCCTGGATCAGTGCTCATGTTATACAAACAAAGCTAGATTCAGCAGGCCTGAATCTGGTCTATGCTACAGCAACAAGGCACACCAACTTCAGAAAGAAACAGTTCAAATAAGCAGGCACAATAAGCCTGTGACCAGAAATTCCCAGCTCAGAAGGGCAGAATGCAGCCTCTCCTCCCACAAGAGTGCAGACCACAAACCTTCTTAATGTAGAATAGCTGACCTGAAGCCCAAGTGCTTAAACTGGAACTAATACACTTTTTGAATAGCAGACACAGCCTTTAATCAGCAATTCCCAGCTTAGAAGGGTGTAAGCTACCTGTCCTGCCACAACAGAGCAAACCACAAACCTTCTTAATGTAAAACAACCAGTATGAAGCCCAAGTGCTTAAACCAAAAGACTTAGAATAACAGTTACAATTTATTCAGACTACTACCAAGCAGTAATAAATGCAGCAGAATAAATAAAATTGAGTACTTTGAAGAAGAGGCAAAAGCAAAATAAAGTAGGAGGAAAGACAAATACAGTAAAAGCAGATGAATAAAATGCAAATATTTTTTTTTGTTAGTAAAGTGCAAAGAGAGAAGAAGAAAGAACCTAAGTGGGTTGGCCTTCTCAAATCTTCTCTCTGTATTAAGTAGAGTGAACGCTAGACTTAGAATATGATCTCACTGTACTCAGTTAAGTGAGCAAATGAGATGGACTTAGGAGGAGTGTTCATATACAGACTTACAGGAGGGGTGGGTAATTCCAGAGCCACCAACATTAATACCAGCACAAGAACAGGGAGGGTGGATGAGGAACTAACTGCAGAGAGACACACAGCACACTATATTCAGTGAAACACACAATTAAGTAACAGAAAAAAATGAAATATAGTACTTTTAAAACTACAAGTTTGTACTTAACCTCATCTTCTAATGCAGATTATTGTAGCCAACCAAGTCTCTCAGAAGTTGAGCATAAAATGAGTTCTCAAACTTTGTGGCTAGCACTTAAAGTACAGAGTTAAATATCAGATAAAGAAGTGAGAAGACCAACACCCCCTCTTATAACAGAAAGACACACAGCACACTATATTCAGTGAAACACACAATTAGGTACAGAAAAATGAAATACAGTACTTTTAAAACTGCAGGTTTGTACTTAACTTCAGCTTCTAATGTAGGTGATTGTAGCCAATGAAATTCCCAAATCCCAGCACCCACTTGTTCCTTGATGTCATACTGAGCTTGTTTGGATGCTTACATCCCAGTGCAGCTGAAGTTGTCATAAGATGGTTCTATCCTGGGGCTACTGCTTCAGCAACCCCTTGGGCTGCATATATACTAATAATTATTTATGTATGTTTGTATCATTTTGTTGAATGTACTAGTCCCACTAGGCATGTGCCCTCTTTTCAATGGAGACCTGAAATAATATTTATGACCAGGAAACCAGAGAACTTAGCCCTACTCTTTTCAACCAGCAGGTTATACAAGAAAGCAGTTGCTGAGGTCAAAGTTTCTTCAGATGGAGGAGAAAAGGAGACTGCAGGCTGAGAACTGAGTGATGCAGAATACTGCATTACTGCAAACAGATTTTGTAAGAGAGGAGATTGTCATTTCAGAGTTGGAGGAAGGATGTCTGGAAATTCATTTCTTGAAGGAGGAGATGTAGTGAGGTGAGGTAAATGCTACTCAGGAAGAAAGTTGGAGTGCTATGGTTGGTAACTCGTCCTGGAAAAGGTAAAAAAAAAAAGAGGTACTGCCTGATAATTGGGAAAAGAATCTGGATTATCAGAAGGTGCTGACAGCAGTTTGGGGATATGATTGGTGAGAGGAATAGCTGGTTCTAAAAGTATTCCCTTGTAACAGTATGATGTTTTGAGCACTAGGAAAAGTCTTTCATATGCAAAAATGGTAAACAAAGGCAAGAAAGCTGATTGGAATCAAGCTGAGAAAGTCAATGACTGATGCAAAGACAGCAAAAGCAGAAGAGAAGACCAGTAAGAATCGAATTAAAGAACTGTGACACTATCAATGGGTGTGACGTCATGGGCAGTATTACTTTACCTTTCGGGTCGAACTGTGATACTATCAATGGGTGTGACGTCATGGGCAGTATTACTTTACCTTTCGGGTCGAACTGTGATACTATCAATGGGTGTGAAGTTATGGGCACTATTACTTTACCTTTCGGGTCGAACTGTGACACTATCAATGGGTGTGACGTCATGGGCAGTATTACTTTACCTTTCGGGTCGAACTGTGACACTATCAATGGGTGTGACGTCATGGGCAGTATTACTTTACCTTTCGGGTCTAATGTACACGACATAAAAGCACTAATACACTTAGAGACAGAAAACTTTTGTAACATTACTTTCAAAACTTTTACTTCACTTGAAAAAGATTATTAATGAAGTGGTGAAAAGGAGCTCATGTGCACCATGGAATAAGTATATTTTTCAGAACTTGGAAGTGCAGGAAGAAAATATGCAGTTCAGGACATTGGATTTAGAGGAACATGAATTAAAAACTTTGTTTCTCTCCATCTGTAATAAGACACATGAGTTTAAACAAATGTATGATATAAATGTTTGGAGTTGGTGGGATGAATTGGTGACACTGGCTGTGCATGAGAATAAAATGTATTTTGTTTCAAATGTTATAATGATGAATGGGAAACTGGGAACAGTGAGGTATAGGGGTTCCTGGAAGATTAGTGCTATGAGATATAAAGGAAAAGGATAATTCTAGTTAATGCACACACCAATATAAGAGAGATGTTTAAAGAAAAAGAGGCAGTTTCACTATTTTAGAAAAAGATTGAAATATGAGAGAAAGAAGAAAGGGGAGCATGTTTGATAAAAAACAAAATATTACAGCTTCATAGGTGTATACTAGGCTAATGACCACTAGGGTCTTTGTAAGCCGAGGGGTGCAACCCAAATCTGTCCCACAAGTAATATATTTTAGATGTATATAGGGTTGATTGTTGGTTACAAAATGATTTACTGACTTCCTCTGTCCATCAGAGTCATGGGTGCTACACCAGGAGTGAATTTTCGATTTCCTATCCAATGGTTCAAATTACACTTAAATAGGGTTAGGGAAGGACTCTGTTTCACATGGGTGGGGAGCCTATTCCATAGAAAGGGAATTCTCTGAGATGCTTATCTGTCTCTCAAATATGCTGTATTTATGTTGCAAGCAAAATGTAGGTATTTAGATCTAGTGGTTCTGATGCTCTTTATTTGCACATGTACAAAAAGTTAATCAGAATTGGGGTCCAAGCATGCCTTGTATAGCAGGCATAGATCACCTGTCAGTAGTCTGTAGGAGGCTGAGTATGGACATAGGGCTTTGAGGCAATTCACATAGGACACTCTGTTTACTCCCTGTACTCTTTTTGTAAGGAACCTTTGCAGACATTCCAGTTGCTGCATGTGTCTGGTCAGGTGCATACCAACAAGAGCATTATACTCAATGATGGGTATGATGAAGGCCAAGTATAGTGGTACAATGACTTGCCTGCATCGAGATGCCCTTACTTATAAGTTAATCAACATAGAAGGATTTCCTTACTACACTGCACAGATATTTGTCAAAGGCCAGGTTACTATCTAAATGTGTTCCCAGATCCCTGATTATTGGGTCAACTCTTAGGAATGTTTTATTGGTGATGTAATTTCCTGGGGTGGCTGGCCTCCAGAAAGGTACTATAATGCATATCTTTGTATTTAGTTATAAGCCATTACATATAAACCAAAAAAAGTTAAGGAAATTGTGGAAAAGCTTGTGGAAAAATGTATGAAAAGGAAGTAGGACAAGAAGTTCTTCCATCCATCCACAACTCCTTTTTCCCATTTTTGCACATGGTTTCAGGGTGTCACTTCAACAGTGAAAATCATCCAGAGCCAAGGATTTCATTGATGTGCGGCTATCCTTGCCACTGTAGTTCTTCCATTCTCACATGCACACACCTATGGCCAGTTTGGAGTGTCCAATCTACCTAGTGCATGACCTTGGAATGCGGGAGGAAAACAGAGCACTCAGAGGAAACCCACACAAACATAGGGAAGACATGCAGACTCCACACAGAAGGCACTCCAGCTGAGAATTGAATTGGGATAAAATCTTGTTGTGAGGTGACAATGCTATCCGCTGCACTAGTACAAAAAGTACAGCTTGTAAAAAATAAAATCTGAAAACGTTAAGAAAGCTCATAAAATCGAAAATGCAATGACGGAAATGGAAGAAAAAGCAAGAGAAGGAAGGGAAGGATTAGCATCAGAAATAGATGGTTTAAGCTGTGAATATAATAAAGAAATGAATGGAAATGAAAAATTAATATGCAAAATATTAAATGCATCATTACAGAAAGGCAAGTCAGATGAAAGAAACATGGTGTAATAATTAAGTTTATATGGAAAAAAGATGAAAGAAACGATATAATAAATGGAGACCAATACCATTGCAAAAAAATGCAATTTATAAAATATTTATTAACATAATACAAGCAAATAATTCAAAAGATTTTGGAAGTTACAGAAGAATGAGCTTCCAGACTCAAGGGGAGAGACATGAAGGCAATGTAAATAACAGATGTGCCTGGGATTTCTTTCAAAGGCCTTGTACAAACTATAGAGCTTTTAATAAAAAGGGCCAGCTCCCACAACTCTTTATTTTGCATTTCAGAGACATTTTAGAGGCTGTGATGAGGATAGACTTCATTACCAGCTAATTTGCATGATTTTGAATTGCTGTTATTGCCATGACATGCAGAACATTGCCCCCGCTGCATGTTGCAGTAGTAAACTTCTAACCATGTAGGCACTTACTTTCTCCCTGCAGTCATACACACACACACACACACACACACACACACACACACACACACACACATGCATGCACCTACACCACAATCCCTGTACCTCTTCCTGACTTGCGTGTCTTACAGTGATTTACCCCACCCCTGATCCTGAAGTGCCTTAATGGCAAAAAATTGTAGTTGTCTTGGTGGATAGTTGCTTTGCTGCTCCCTGAACCCCATACTGCTGTAAGCACTGCTACCAGAATTGTAGGGTATTTTTTGGTGTCTAGTGTTTCTCCCCATGCCCCTGATCCCCGTACTGAAGTCAAAGCTGCTATGGCACAATTGAAAAGTAACCCCTGTTGCCTGCTCTCCCTGCCCCCCAGCCCTATCCCTATACTGATATTGATGTCTTTATGGTACTTCATAGTAGAATAATCCCTAATACATACTATTCCCCCCACCAACCACCCCTGATACTCCTGTTGCTGTTGGTGCCATTATGACACTAGAAAGTAGAGTAATCACTAGTGTCTATCATTTCCCCCCACCCCCAGTTCCCATAGTCCTCTCACATTAGACAGTTGAAAATGGCCTTTTTGTTCTGTTTCCTACTTCATGATGGTGGGGACCAGATGTGCTGATATACGTGGCTGAGCAATTTCTTGAATTACACAGCATGTAGATGCCATCCTGTGGGTGGATCCAGGGGAGAAAGCAAATGGCTAATCAGAATATGCGTCCCTTCAGACTGCCTTATTACCATACAGCAAGGATGCAAAGCCAGCCCTATGCAATGCTGTATTTCTTCCTGCCGGAGCAGTGTGTGTGATACCATGTTAGGGCTGTTGCTGAAAACAAAAAGGTTGTCACAATGTGTACACAAACATTACATTCATGAATTCCTCCCATAATTCTGAAATAAAATAATACATACTGTCAATGTCAGTGGAGCCCCTAAGGCAAGCAGACACACTTCCCAGGATTCTTGTCATAAGACACTTCATTGTGAGATATACTGATGCCTCTCTAACCAAGCCAGACAAGGAGAAGATAACAGTTAGTTGTTTATCTGGTCCTGGATCCACATAATCACATACATACTGAAGTCATTATGCCACAGGTATCAGTATGACTCCATCATAGGCCATGAATTTAAAAAATGGCATTTGATGCACCTCCCTGAACTATATGAAGTTCGACATTATGGACCTTTCAGACTATGTGTCTCTGGATGGCATGAAACTAACATTAAGGAGTATATTACAATCACTGAGGATGATGCCACAATATGAGCAAAAAAATGATTGATTTTAACAACTGACTGTCTTTCTGTTGTCATTCTAAGGGGACCCAGTATTTGTCAGCTTGGGAGGACATAGTTAACAGACCATTTTAGTTTGCCAAAGATGGCCTGTATCTTTCCTCTCTAGGCTTTTGAATATGGTTAAAACTCTATCCACTCCCATAGTGCCTTTTTTTGGCAATGTCAAACTGACAAACCTACTGACATAGCAATATCAATTCACCTGAACCTCAAGGTGTCACTGCTCAATGCCAAGAGCCTAAATAACAAAAGTTAACTTCCTCCAATCCCTCCTCACACTCAAGAATATTAGCATCTGCGCAGTTACTGAGACATGGTTTAAAGCAGCAGAAAGTGTCCCAGCAGTGCAAGTATTCAGTGCCTTTCACACTTTTAGGCTAGTAGTTGAACAGACAAGTGCTAAACACGGAGGTGTCTCAATATATATCAGTAACAAGCATACCTCTAAGGTGGTCAAACAGGATGATGTGCTGCCGTTCCTCCATGGGCAAGTAATCATAGACAAAATCTTATACCATGTCCTAGCCAGCCCAGTCACCCTCTTTGTCCCCAGAAGCTCATAATGCATCCTTGGACCTGCTAAAGACACTTACCATCCAAACTAACACCCTATTCATGGGATACTTTAATTACTGCTGTATATACTGGGAATCCTAAATGGCCTCAAATCTACAGGCAAAGACATTCCTGGACTATGTATATAAAATAACACTCTTGACCAGATAGTGAATATAGGCACTACAGGCTCCAACATACTGGACCTCGTGCTCACAAATATGAGAGAATGCTGCACCCCCTAATGTCATGTCCTCCCTAGTAAGGTCCAACCATAAAGCTGACTCCTTCAAAATCAAAATCAGTTCCATAATACCATTAGAACCAGTAACAGAAGCTATTCCAAAGCAAATTATCTTGTACTAGGTGAAGGTTTGTCAAAATTCAATGCCCCTCCAAACCCAGAGAGCACAGCAGCCTATACAGAATTGCTCTAGGAAACTCTGTACAACCATGTCAATGGCTGCATAGAGGCAAATGTACCTACCAGAAGTAAGCCCAGAACTAACCTTAGAAATTAATCAGCTGATGACATCCCAAATTAAACAGGATATACAACAAAAAGAAAAAATATGGCAAAAATCAGGAAGTATAATTCCCATAAAGATAAAAAAGCTATCATCAAATTATATAGGGAACTAAGAGGGATAATTAGATCAAACAATAACATCTTTCAGGTTAAGATATTCTCCTAGGTGAAAAATAACCATAAGGCCACCTTCAACTATGTCAGAAACCTCAAGGGCAGCACACAGCAATGTGCTGAGCTTATGGTCAATGATGCCATATTCACCAAGCCTGGCAATATATCAGACCTGTAAGAGGAAAAATTCACTTCTAACTTTTTCCCCAATCCCCCCCAAAAAATACACCCCTCCAACTATAAATAGGAAGCATGTAATGACTGCACTAACTAAACCAAGACCACAGCCTCGGTGGACCCTGATAACATCCCAGGATGCCTCCTGAACAGTCTAAAATATGATGTATCAGACCTCTAGAATCATTACCCACGGTGGTGGTGCTGCTGTAGCATTGTCGCCTCACAGTAAGACGCTGTCTGGTTCGATTCTCAGCTAGAGCGTCTTCTGCGTGGAGACATGCGTGAATGGGCGTACCTTCGTTGAAGGTTGTGCGTCAGGCCTGGCAAGCCAGTACGTAAAAATCAACTGCCAATCATTAGCGGACCGGAGTTCCGCTGTGGCGACCTCTAACCGGGAAAAGCCGAAAGACACAAAAAGGCCTCTAGAGTCATTATTTAACCATAGTCTTAAAACAGGTTTTGTAGCTCATGAATGGAGGATTGTAATAGTCACACCCTTCATATGAGAGGACCTCCAACTGATTCTGGAAACTACTGACCCATTAGGCTGGCTAGTCTTATTTGCAAAGCCATGGAAAGAATTATCATGAAAATTAGCAACAAGGACATAGGAGACTTCCAAACACTGGATCAATCCCAGTTTGGCCTTTGTCAAAGGATGGTCATGCTTACTGAATCTAGTGGATTTCTTTGAAAAAAGTTTCTAAGGCAATGGATGAGGGGAAAATTGTGTATACTGCCTACCTAAATCTGGCTAAAGCATTTGGTAGAACACCCCACTCAGGCATTATCAGCAAACGTATGGAACTAAGTATAAACTGCTTTATAACTTGCTGGATAGCTAGCTGGCTCACAGATAGGATCCAGGAGGTTAGTATTAGTGAGGCCATCTCCACAAAGAAGCCAGTCACCAGTGGAATCTCCCAGGGCTCTGAACTAGGCTCACTCTACTTTGGAATCTACTTCTCAGAAGTCAAAGCTAATGTTAAAGGCCTGTAGCTAACCAAGTTCACATACGATCGGAAACTGGAAGCAGTCATTAAATCCCCCCTGAGATGGGAATACCCTTCAGGAAAGTCTAACACAGACAAACACTTGGTGCCAAGGCCATAGCTTAAACTCAGTACCAAGAAATGCATTATAGTACATGTTGGGAAGTTGGCCACCCCTGGTAATTATGTCATCAGTACCCCCATAAAAGTTGATTCATTAGTCTGGGATCTGGAAACTCATGTAGATAATAACCTAGCCTTTGACCAACATGGGTCCAAGGTAGTAAGAAAATCCTTCAATATTGCTCAACTTATAAGCAAGGGTATGGCATCTAGGTCCAGAGAGGTCATCATACCACTGTTTGTGGCAGTCTTCAGATGTATTATACCGTATAATGCCCCCTTTGGTATATACCTCACCAGACAAATGCAGCAACTGGAACATCCATAATGGTTCCTTAAAAAGCAATCTAGGGAGTAAAGACAATGTCCTACCTCACCAGTTCTTTCTCTTTTTACATGGTGGTATACAGATGTCTAAGAGGTGGTCTTTGCTTAGCTCCAAGGCATCTCTGGGCAGTGTTTTGATGAACCTTCTGCACAGAAGCAAAACAAACAGCATCAGAACTACTAGATTAAAAGACCTAAGTTTTGCTTGTGACATAAATAGGATATGTTGGAGAGACACACAAGATTTTATGAGAATTCCAATTCTCTGAAAAAAGGATCCCCATCCATGTGAACCAGAGTTGTACCTATCCCTATTTAAGCACAACTTCAACCAATAAATGGGTAATCAGAAATTTACCTCATCTGGTGCCTGTGTCTGTGATGTGTATCATATTACATCTGGGCTTATAATGGCCCTAGTAGTTGTTAGCCTAGTATACAACTAAGAACCTATAGGAAGTAAGGTTATTGTCATATGTTATGGTTAGTCATGCTGTGGAAGATTCTAGAGACATATGGAATAGGAGTAAAACATTGAATGCCATAAAATTGCTATGAAATGTGATGCATATGGTAAATAGAAGGATGGGAATAATAATAAAACATTAGAGGAGTTAAACAAGGATCCGTTAAGTATGTCCCTGTCTGCACTGGTAATGAATGATATAATTGAAACATGTATGTGCAACATGAAAGAATCAAAGTGGGAAAAGGAAAAATAAGTTATACTACCAATGTCTCTGTCGTATGCAGATGTTTCTGATTGTGGCTAAAATATGGTACAGATATGTGTAGGGCTATAATGCCTTCCACACATTTAGAACAACTATAGTGCTGGAGGGGAAATGGTAGAGATGTCTTCATCTACATCCAGAAGAGACTCACATCAATGCTAATAAAGAGGGAAGATGCATTAGAGCTTCTTCATGTCCAAATAACCATCAGAAAGGTCCCATATCATATATTAGCTAGGTATAGAACTCCCTCTATGACACAACAAAGCCATAACACCTGCCTGCAGGAACTAGAATCACTTAAACCCAATACCTTTCCTAGGATCTAAACTATCCATCTATAGACTGAGAAACCTACACCACCACTAGTGCACAAGCACACAGATGTCTGGACTTTGTCAATACAAATGTCCTGGAACAATTAGTCAGAGTACACACTAGGGGGAATACAATCTTGGATCTTGTTCTTACTGATATGTTTGCATCTTGCAAAATCCCTTGCATATCTTCATCACTTGTTAGGTCTGGCGATAAAGTAGCTTCCTTCAAAATAAAATTGACATCAGAGACATCCATTCCACACAAGGATCCTTTAGAAATTTCTTTAACACAAACTATTTGTTACTAAGTGATATATTGGTAAACTTTATATCCCCACCAAACCCAGTTACCTCCATTAAATATGCAGCAGCATATACCTGCATATTACACCAGCATGTAAACAAATACATAGATGCAGTTGTGCCCCATACGAACAAGTTCAGGAGAAACCCCAAAAACAAACCCACGTGGCAGAACAACAATATCAACAACTGTTATAATAAAAGGAAAAACATTTTGACCAAAAGTAAGAAGATAATTCCCAGAATGTTAAAGTCCTTGTCAATGAAATAAAGTCACAAAGCATTATGTTTGTAACCTCAAAAGCAAAATGCTGCAAAACACTGAGTTGACTCTGAACAATTTACCTACACTGAGGCTGAAGGTATAGCGAACCTACTGGTCAATAAATTTAGCTCTAACTTTATGCATCTCTAACATCCATCTGTCCCTCAGGAATTGGTGGGTGATGCCAAGCATCGTACAAATTCTGAGAAGAAAAACTGAATTTTTTTTTTATGGCCATATGTATTGTGTACGATTCCATTTTTTGTCCAGCTTAAACATGTAAAGAAGTGGTTGATAGGACATTGATAAAAATGGGAGCATGCAGAGGGTACGACATAAGGAAGAATAAGAGAACTTACAGGATGGTACTGGAAGAGCACCATAGCTATCCTTTTGAACAACAGAAATGTAGACTTGTAACAAGAATTTATTGATTTTGGATAGTTGCCACATCAGGGCTGGGTGACAACAACAGAATAATTTATGGCCAATTGGATCAAATCAAATGTGTCAAACAGACACATAGTCAAAGTGGAGAGCTATGTAAGGGATGTGACTTTTTGTGGGAACAGCTCCCCATTTTTTGTTTTTATTTTTATTTTTGAGAGATGGATGTTGGGGAAGGTTTTTAGGAGTAAGTTGGTAACGTAGGTGAGGCAGCAAGCACAGGCATACAGGACATACAAGGCAGGGATGGTGAAGGACACAAAAGGTTGGGAGATATCTATTTGTACTAATGTTTTTTTTTTCTGTCCTTGTTATTGTCTCAGAGCTTTTCTCCTCGGGCCTCTACTGAAAATGGACATATATCCAGTTAGACTAGCCCAGTCAACAAATGTAAAATAAATAAATAATATCATGACTGGGGAAGGTATGGGACATTAGAGGTGCATCTGCATCCAGCTTGAGGGCAGTAAGAATCTAGTCCTCACTGTCTCTTGTTGCAGATTCCCTGAGTCAGTGCTGAACACAGTATTAACTTTACAACTTGATGCAGGACCTATTCTACTCTGCCAGTTTGGGTACTGAGGCTGCTCTCCATGATATCTTCCACCAGCCCTGTCACCTACTTATGGGTGACAAATTGTTATCTCTAGTACCACACGAGACAGATACCACTGCATCAGCACCTGGGCAGAGCTACCTGATGCAGGTGGAGTAGGTGTGACAGTTGTTGTGGAGGTACTGCTGACAGGTTGAGACTCAGATTTCCTGGGTATCTAAGCTGCCTCTGGTAGTACAGCTGCAGCCATCTATGGAGGCACAGTGAGCCAAAACCCAGTGTTTGGTCTAGCATCCTGTGTTCCTGATCATATGTGTTGCAGCAGTAATGTTTCCACACAGAATAAAATATAAACAGAGATATAGAGTTGGGGCAGAGAAACATAGGTAATATCATCAATGCCATGTTGGATTAATATTTCAATAAATAAGCAAATATTGCACATAACTAAGTTAACCTTTTCTGCATTCATATATTTTGTAAAGGTATTAATGTGTCATAAAAACATCATTCTCAGTGCTATCAATAATATAGAAACAGTTAGTTGGCTATGGCATATTAGATACATGCATTCCATGTATACACATCGAGTTACAAAAATGGAATATTTCATGTTATTTAATAATGTAGTAAATAATTTCCTTGTACTATCCTGTGATAAAAGTTAATTGTTGCTGATGGGAATTGAGGCCACACACAGCTAAGCTGACTTACTCATTGCCTAATGCAATGATCAAGAGCTATTGAAGCAGGTTTATATGCCTGATATAAAGTTAGATATGCCTTCTCATGCTCACATGTACTGATGCCATGCAATTTGGTAAGATTAACTACATTACAGAGGTACTATGATCTTGCTTGCATTCATACCTAATCCATACTTGCCTCTCTTTTCTGATGTGCCTCTGTATTCTGGATTATCTCTTCAGAGGCTGTAGAGAACAGAAAACAGAAAAGAAATAAATAATTATGACCAAAATATATTGTTTTGCAATCCATATGTTGCATTGTGTACAAGTGGATGACTATACTTACACATCTCAGGGGTGTTTCCAGTCCTAAATTCTGCATCCCATTGACTCAGTATGTCTTGCTTGCACCTCTTTATACGTCACTGTAATGGTGAGAAAATTGTTCCCCAGTGAGTGGAATGCCAGTTGAACTGGAGACAGACTTAGCCATGCCATTCCAAGCCTCAAACTTGTACTGAGACCTAGTACAGTTGCCCTACAGAAGCCTATGAGTGTTGCACTTTTTGAGCAGTTCCTGGACTCCTCTTTATGCCACCTTTGGGCTTTAAATGGAGCGTCACTCTTACCTTTGCCTGCCATGTCTTCTGAAAGACACCTAGAACTACATCTCTGAATTGGTATCCAATTCATTTCTTGCATGTTCCAGCCTGTGGACAACCTTTCCCTCTATATTTCTGCAACTGAAAGCACAAAAATAGCCTGGCAGAGAAACTAGGAATGATTCTTTCTAAATACAGTGGAGGTGTGAAATAATGACAGTGGGACTAGTTCATGTGTGACATGCATGTTCCACTATAAAATTATCAAATGTTTTATTATGTTAATTATAATCATTGTTTAGAAATAAAATGTTATGAAAGGATACATAATGGGTTAGTGGGACATTGAAAATAATTTAATAGTAATATCACCTGCAAACTGAACCCTTGATTAAAAAGAAGGCTAAAATGTAAAATGTTGCTTATCAGTTGTCAACGCCTGAGGGAATCTAAGATTTTTATGTTGTAAGTTGATTAGTAACAATTTCAACATGAATGGAGATCTAATTAAGGCATGTTGTATGTGAGTGACTTTTACTTATCATAGTACTGGAGTTGTATGTAAAAGCCACTATGTTTTATGTAAATACATTTCATATATATGGAGTTGCATGACCTGAGTAAAGCATGTTTGGTAGGTGCCGTACATGCTTTACATGACATACTGTCCTAAACAAAAAATAATTTATTGTGATGAGTCACATTTTTTTAAAATATTGTGCAGATTATACCTATGCAAGTGTAGTCTAAGTTAACTATCATCATACTTTAAACATATTACATTTGGCTTATGTAGCAATCATACACACAGTTATGTTGCAAATTTAATATTTTTAATAGTCTGTTTTACTTCATGTTCAAATCCTAGTAAACATTCTGTGACACTATCAGAAAACTGGATTTGAACCCTGCATTACTATATCAACAGAGAACTGCTATATCGTCAGGTGTTAGCTGGGATGACCATGACAGATCCTGTTCCCATAGTGACACGACTTCCACTGCTCCATCAGCGATTGAGGTGTCTGCACCCTGATGTGGTGGACATTATGGTCATGAACATAGTCATGATGAAGGCTCATCCAGCAGATATTCCCACTTACATAGTACCCTATCTTCTAGACAGAGTCATGGAACCAGCAGAGCAACTCCTGACAGAGGAAATTCTCATGGTCAGAGGCAGTGATGGTGAACTGAATATTTTACCATTTATAGCTCACACTGTCCAGGATGCCAAAGCATAGTGCTAGCACACATGCTTTGATTGTGTTCCCGACGATCCATACGCAATAAAACTCATCTCACCCATACCACCTCACACATACACAATACAAATAAAAAGGATTTAATATGAGAAAAAAGTGAAGCTGAAAAATAGGACAGGATACTGTTTATTGCAATCTGGAGATTATGGAAAAGAAGATGAAGATTATTATAAAAAATATAGACAATTGCTTAGCTGTGGGGGGTTGAGATGAGCAGTCTGCATGGGGTGGCACTTTTGGCACATTTATTAAAAAAAAAATACTGCTTTGGTCTTCTTTAAGAACGGTCCAGTCACACACGTCTGTGCGTGAGCTGTCACACAGATGTCCTGTTCTTTCCTTTCCATCCACACGCAGTTTTAAATGGGTTTGTGTGTGGAATTTTAAGGCTGTCTTTAACGTTCACAGCACATAATTTGTAAGTGTGCTAACATTCATGGAATATCTGCTTTGCTACAGATCACAGATTTGTTTACTGTGTGTTCAATCTACTTTGCTTTTTTTACTGTGTTATTCTGCTTTGTGCTTTGGTGTGTGTGTGTGTGTGTGTGTGTGTGTGTGTGTGTGTGTGTGTGTGTGTGTGTGTGTGTGTGTGTGTGTGTGTGTGTGTGTGTGTGTGTGTGTGTTGCCCCAGTTTACGGATACTTGGTGGTTAGAGTTACTCAGGCTCAAACCCTGTACCTTGGGTACAAGAAACAAGAGCCTGAAATCTCTACCCCCTACTACCAATTGTGATTCAAGGAGATGAGTCTACAGAATGTCTGGAATGTTTAGCTTGGCTCATACTTTTGATCTGTTCCTCTTAAAATTTTTAGTTTTCTGGGAAATCAGTGAGGACTGAATTCATTAAATACTGATAGACATTTAAGTTTCAGTCTTCATATCTTTCAGGAAACGCATGGTAACACAAAACACTTCATTCTAGCAACTTTCTAAGATTATACAAACAATGTTTAAAATGTGACCCTGGTTTTGGGACATTGCCCCCCCCCCATAAATTTTTTTCCAGATTTCTTGTACTGCAAAGTTGAGAGATATAGTTGAGTGCCAAGTGCATTTTAAAAGGAGCTGAGATCTTCAAGGGCAAGTCTGTTTGCAATCTGCAAGTGTTGTTTAGCAAATTGTATCACTATTGTGCTAAAGTATTTAAAAGCATTATTAGTAGCACAACAGGTAGTTTACTTGCTTTTGATGCAGAAGGCTGTGGGTTTTACTGCCACTGTAGGTAGATGGATTGCTGATATTGTACTGTGTTGTACTTTAAAGGGGGTGAATGTCACAGTCCTGAGAATATCCTCTGGAGGAGAAACCTAGTAACTATGAACCTGTTATCAGTTTGCCATTCATTCCCTATTGCAATATTACCAGCTTACAGTACCGTTTTTAATGTAACATACGTAATTTATTCTTCAAGGGAAACAGACACGTTTTGTAGTTGAAACAAAATATAAAGTTGTTTGCTAGCAGCAACCTCTTCATTAGTAACTTATCTCTCTAATGTGGAATTATTTAGATGTCTTTTACATCTGCAGAGATTTTACATATTTACTGATATTGGTGGAGTGTAATGACAGAAGTTTGAGTAGACCTTTATGATGGAAATGTTCTGAATTGGGCAGTTTTGTCATTATTTGTTCATACATTTTGTTCCATTGCTCACTGGAAAATGTTCAAAACTATACATTTAAAACACACACTATCAAGCGTACTGTAGTATGCAAGGGATATAATTTAATACAATCAGGAAGGTGAATCAAAGAACACATGCATGTTTACATGGTCCTAAATATGTGTGTAAGAGGCCTATGATTTGAGAACAGCCCAAAGGTAATCTTTACCTGACACTGGCTGATGCATTTTCCTTTGAATGTGGGTTTCAATGCTATTTCAATGAATGTGAGTTTCAAGGGCAGAGAAGTTTTAATGCTGAAGCCTGTTTTCATTGTGAGACTGTCTTCCTTTATTTAGCAGATATCTATCAGTGTTTGTGCTATAAAATTAAAAATTAAAAATTTACATTAAATCCAAATAACTGTAAAAGTAAAGCATAAAACAGTATGCACATTACAGTATTTATGGTAAATGGGGAGAAGTAACACAGGAATGGCTGCAGGGGGGAGGGTAGTGTAGAGAGGGGCTCATTTGACTATGATTTTGTGAGGGAGGAGGGGCGGCAAACTCAAAGACAGACCCATGCGGCACAAACTCTAGCTATGCCACTGAATATACATAATCAGGATGGGCAAAATGAAATAAAAAGAGAGCTCTGGAAGAAAGGATGGAGATTGGTCAATACATTTTTAAGAATAGTTGATGATTTTTTTTTAAATTTTTTTTCTGTGTTCTTTTTTTTCAATGATGAAAAATGGAAATATATTTTTTGCATGTATGTAGATGGAGTCTTCTGTTGTTGGTAGCTTGCTGCCTCCTGGAAGAGGGACACAGGATGGGATGCAGTAGATTCATACTTCTTCTGCAACTCTGACAGATTTGACATGCTGAACCAGAAAATAAAGTGTTAATAGGTCAATTAAACACCCATGCAAAATCCCCCACATGTCAAAAGCATCCATTCCAAACCCCACTCCACTACTTTTCTGTTTTATTTTTTTCTTCATATATATACACATATATATGGAATTACTTACTTTTCTCAAAATAACAAAGTGGTAACATTCTAAACTTTAAATGCAAAACATCAACACAAACATCAACATGCTGTTATCTACATGCTGAGAAACAACCTCAGTGCATAAAGTGGAAAACAAAAAAAAAGATAAAAGTCATTTTTGCATGGAGGAAGCCCCATCTGCTCCCTCAACATCCCATACTAATTTTATATCTGAATTCCAAGATCGTACAAAATTGGAAAAATGGCCTAGGTCCCAACCCTAAGAATCATGCAGTCTAGCACACCTGTCAACCAAGTGTTTAGTCAACTGAACAGATAACCAAAAAACAAACAGCAAGTACATAGTGTTCAGAGTGACTAGTAACCCATATAAGATGGGAATCGGTGCCCAAAGGAAGTTAAAATAACAAAACACTTTCTTCTAGCAGTATAAAAGTATATCAACCATGTTTATCACAAAAACAAAAGATAAAACAAAGTCAAGCACTTTCAGCCCTGCTAATATTCTAGGACTTCATCAGGACTGTCAGTTGAGTTACGTCACTTTCTTTTATATGTACAATTATAAATCACAACCCTAAAAATATATATAAAAGAATGTGTAAAGAACATAGAAAACATACTTTAAGAACATTAGAAACTGGTCTAATCATAAAAATATGGAATAAATTCAAGATGACTACTATTTTTTTTAAAAAGTTATTTTAAAATTACATAAATAATATATGTAAATGTATTTGTTTGTTACCCAAGTCGCACACATGACTTATATCTAATAAATGAGTTCCTAAAAATAAACATGTACACAGTCCCATAACCTCAGAAAGCTAGTGAACAAGTATTTAATACTGCAGGAAACAGACCTAGTTTTGTTTATAAAACAGCAAGCAATTTAAGTTAATAGAAAATAACAACAACAATGGAACTGACTAAACAACTGATAAGAAAACAATGCATGCCACCA
The DNA here is from genome assembly GCF_019279795.1 of Protopterus annectens. Classification (NCBI taxonomy): domain Eukaryota; kingdom Metazoa; phylum Chordata; order Ceratodontiformes; family Protopteridae; genus Protopterus; species Protopterus annectens. The sequence continues at coordinate 586,972,144 of NC_056748.1, read as the reverse complement.
GAATGTGTGGTTTTTGCAAGTAGTGCGCTTACATTTTGGAGAGTCAAAATTTGAAATTAAACAGCATTCTAAATACAAATATAAAATTAGGAAGTGGTAACTGCTCCACTAAAGGAGTGATATATTTGGTAAGATGTATGGGATGCCTGAGAATTTATGTGTGACCACTTAAAAGTGTATTTATTAGCATTATTATGTTATTATTAAAATAAATTCTAACAATGCCTTGTACAAGCACACTTTGAAATGCCAAGCATATGATGAATTCAAATTTGAAATTATAGAATATGTTGCTACTAATCCCAGGGTTGGTCATGGAAAACTAGGTTAGAATACCAGCATTTACTGTGGTAATTCAGGTTAAATGCCTATGCCCCCCCCCCGGGATTAAATTAATATGTTAGCATTAAATCTGTGTTAAAAATTAGGTCTGCTAAATTATGACCATGAGTTTCTTGCTTATAATACCACATCCTATAAAAAGAGTTTATTCTCTGTAATGACTCTATGTGTTATGGAATGTTTAGAAAATGATTCCAAATGGTCTGTTAATCACATCATTATATTGTTTTAGTAACAGATGGTGGATGATTTGACTGACTAAAGCGAAACAAACATGTAGATATGTGTAAATGGGACAACAGCAGCACCAATGCATTCTCACTATGAATTAAGAGTTCTATATCCTACAACCAACAACTGCTTAAAGTGTTTTGTTTTGTCTTTTTTTATTTTTATTTTTATATTGAATGCTGTTAGTATAGCAAATTTAGCCTTTTTGCACATCATAGGCAGGTGACTCCTTCCACAATAATGTAACACAAACCACAAAATTTTTAGGAACTGACAGCTGTATGACACAAAATTAGACATACTACTAAATAGTGGACAGTTGAGGGGATTAAAGGAGACCCTGTAATCCAGTTCTCACTGACAACCTCGCACATTTTAGTAAGGTGGTGAAACCCAACACCAAAATACCTGACAGTTGATATTAAGGGAGGATCCTGGATTCTAGTGCTCATTAACAGACTCCCGCTTCAGATGGTTAACCCCATTACTATTATTCAATACTAAGTTTAAAAGCTCCCACTTGGGAACCTCTTCTTTTCTTCACTGACCCTGTACCTATTCTTCTGTGTTGACATGTTGATGGAAAAACCCTGGCCCTCTGCCTTCAGTATTACTACAAAAAATAAGACAACTAAACTCCCTGCAAATTGACCCCTTGCACTTATCCAACACACCCCTGACTAATGCAGCACTTACATGCACTCTCCTCTCACCCATTTGGCCTGGAGAGCCAGCCATTTGGGCACTGGCAACTGTATTATGTGTACAAACACCTATGTCAAATAGTTTGGCAACCTGCTGTACTGTCCTTGAATACTAACACCGCCTCCCTTACCCAAAATACACTCTAAATTATGTAATTTTCTTTCATTAAATAGCTCCTTCCTCTCCAACTGAAATATTTCTGTCATCCTAATTCTATTACTGCCATGCAATTCCTAGAATTACCAGACCAGTGTGCAGTGACAAAAATATTAGAGTAGCAATCACTTATCAAGACAAATAGTGTAGCACTAGCATGCATGAATAATAAATATGTGGTCTACAGATTGTAGGGGGTAAAATCATCCATAGATAAACTATAGAATAGTGTATCTGTATTTCTCTTTTTGGATTCATATAGCAGAATGTATTTAAAAACACAGGGTATGTATTTGCTGGTTATGTATATGTTTTCTATAAATTAGACTAGTGAATTATTTTATCATGTTGTTGTTAATTAACAGTGTGTCAGGCTTAAATACTGTCCACATATCATCACTTCCGTGCCAGTTCTATCAGCCAATAAGTTGTTGCATAACAACATACAAGGCCTGAATATTTTTTTTATTTTGCTGGCATCCTCGCTTGGGTTCAGCACAAGCTTACGTCCAAATCTTTGTCATTTGACAGTGTAAAAGCTCTTGACAAAGAATATACAGAGAAAACAAACAGCCTACTCTTTATAGAATCAATAAGGAATAATACAAATCAGACCAACAGATGTTGGTCATGCAGCTGGAGAAGAACTGTTCTCAAAAGGCTGGAATAAAAAACCACAAGAAGTCTGAAATATCACTGAGTATACCATTTGTGGAAAAAAATAAGGAATACTTAACACACACTTTTTTAAAGACATGGGTCAAATTCATTTGGTAGAAATGCAATGAAAGAGCTGTTTTAACTTTCTGCTGTTACAGAAAAGTATGCGTGTGTGTGTGTGTGTGTGTGCGTGTGCGTGTGTGTGTATTTATCGCTGTCACTGTGATGGATGGTTTCAGGTGATGCTGCTCACAATAATATGTAATTTACAATGTTTTCTGGTGTTGACTTAACATTCGTATTCTACAGCATCATTGATGCTTTAAATCAAACTGTATAGCTTCATATTCTCTGTATATACCCATTTATAAAACTAGCCATTATCTAAGCATATGTAATCACTGTGTTCCATGCACTGCATATATGTTTAATGCTGAACAGTCTGAACATATATGTATCTAATGCTACATATTGCACAATTTCTATATGTAACTAATGCTACATAGTTTCTGTACATATCAGTACATATTTTTCCTTATATAGATAAATGTATGTTTCACAGATTGTTGAATTCTTAATAACCTGTCTGTAAATTCAAATGCTGCTGCATGTAGAATATGTCCATTTACTTTAATATGCTAATTTTAAATATTAGTAAATATGTGTATCCATAGGTCACTACAAAATAGGGCCCATGGGCCAGTTCTCCTGCCTGGTTAACAAAGGCAAATAAACTCAAGCAAGACGTTGTGTACTTAACCTGAATTGGTCCTGACATTGATTTGTATTCTGCTCATTTTCTCATTTCTGCCGTTGTATCAACCATGCAAAAATCATGTCAGACATCATTTCTGGCTTTCTTCAGTTGTGAAATAGTACAAAACGTTTCCCACAATTAAATATATGCCCTGCCAGTTTATGAATAGAGATTTATTTCTTGTATAACAACTTTTTACAAAAGGTCTTGGTGATCTACATGACGTACCAGACACACACACACACACACACACACACACACACACACACACACACACACACACACACACACACACACACATTCAATTACAATCCATAAAATCAATAGTGATGAGCTTTGAACTTGCATGAATTTAAACAGTCCAGTAAAACAGATTGTATCTCTCTTGCTGTATAATTATGTCACAATGAGGCACAACTTTTGCATTTCTGCCACAGAGCAGTCTATGAAGAAAGGAAAGACAAACTTAGGTGATGTAATTGTAAGTCATTTTTCTAAAAAGAGAGGCTTTTGATCCCATGGAGATATCTCTGTTGGGAAAGACTGATGGATTAGATAAAACAAACTCAAAGTAACTCTAGCCACTGCTGATTACTGCTGAGTGACTCATTCTTTCTAACAAAACTGATTACAACACATTTGCTCATGTGACCACATGTTCTCTGCTTCCAAAAATAAATGGTGTTAATGACATACATACAGTTCACTCACCCTGCTCTTTTTACAGTTATCTGCCTTGGTATCTAATATTAAGGTTTTTGTTCCATGTCCTGACCCAGTGACCAGAAAACACCATAACCAGTGTAACCATTTATTAGGATCACAGTAATGCAAGAATAAACATTAAGCCTTCAACATAAGAGTTTATGACCAGTCATATTATCATCAGCTTTCACTAACTGGCTGCAACTTTTGCAGGTCAGCATGCACCTGCATGTGCCAGCCTGCCTTCACTTCATCTCGAGTGATGTTCGCCATGCCTCTGTGGTTATTTGACCATATCAAGCACAAGTACATTCACCTGTATGATAAAGTAACCCAACCTAGAGGTCAATGAAAAGAAAAGGGGGATCGGGGGGGAGGGGCAAGACTGTAACCACCTACAATAAACTTCTGCCCATGGCTTAGCATGGAACAAGATGTCTGACTACAGATTCCTCTATTGTTACATCCCAACCTACTAATCACACAACAAAATAGCCAGCGGAATCCTTTATTAGGGTCACATCATACATACCTCTCAACCTCTTAAAGCAAGAAATCTGGACAAAGCCTTAAATAAAAGTGGGACAAAGGCCCAAAAATAGGGACAATTTTTAAATATTGCTCTTACAAACTTAGAAAGTAACAGGTTTTGCATCAACATGAATTTTCTGAAGAGCATGAAGTCTGAAACTCAAATGTCTGTCATTGTTTTCTAATGTCAATCTTTAATGATTTGCCACTAATTTGCCAGAAAACCACACTTTTATGAAAAATGGACCAAAAAATATGTGTTAATATCTGGACATTCTGTGAAAATCTGTACAGTTGAGAGGTATACAGCATACCTCTCAACCTTGTAGCACAAGAAATATGGACAAAGTCTACATTAATGGGGGAGCAAAGGCCCACAATTAGGGTCAACTTTTAAATATTGATTGTATAATCTTAGAAAGTTGTAGTTTTGTGTTACCATGTATTTTCTGAAGTATATAAAGACTGAAACTTAAATGGCTGTTATTATTCAGTGAATTCAGTCCTCACTGATTTGTCAGAAAACCACATGTTTTATGAGAATCAGACCTAATATATGAGGTGAAAATATGGACAGTTGAGAGCTATGGATCACAGTAATACAAGAGTAAACATTAAGCCTTCTAAATAACAAGTTATAATACTTCATTACATTCCCATCCTTCATGAGCCATTTTCAAACATCCTAGTTAGGAGTGATCACTACGTTCGTTACCCTGAGCCAGTTATGCGGTAGTGCTGCTTGACTCGCCCCCCCCCCCCCGTACTCAACTCCTGAAGGTCCCTCCCAGCCTCTAGAACATAAGAACGTCCTCCTGCAAAACCTCTGATGTTTCAACCCTGGATATTTCTGCTGGTTAGCCTGGGCCAAATAAGAAAAGACTTTTTGTGAGGACTCCCATTACTAACTGTGAATTACTCCACTCCTGAAGGTCCTTCCCAGTCTCTAGAATATAAGGACATCCTCCTGCAAAACCTCTGACGTTTCAACCCTGAATATTTCTGCTGGTTAGCCTGGGCCAAATAAGAAAATACTTTTTGTGAGGACTCTCATTACTAACTGTGAATTACTCCACTCCTGAAGGTCCCTCCCAGCCTCTAGAATATAAGGACGTCCTCCTGCAAAACATCTGACGTTTCAACCCTGGATATTTCTGCTGGTTAGCCTGGGCCAAATAAGAAAAGATTTTTTGTGAGGACTCCCATTACTAACTGTGAATGTATGTAGCCTACACTAGATTTAACTACCTAAGTCTACATCTATTTTTATTAAGCCTACCCTTCCGTAAGTGCATATCAGCAGCCTACCACAGACCACGAAACACCCCCTCCCCTTGTATTACTTGATTTTTAGTCTCTGTACACTATGTAGTACAATCTATACGAAACTTGCCCATTTTTGTCTGCCTGTTATTCTTCTTATTGCCCACTAGGTGGCAGCACCTACCAGCATAAAGCCTGTATAACATCAACTCTCTTTATGCCCAACAGTATCTCTACATGCTTGTATACTAACGGACTTTACCAAATCTCAATCCACACTCTATAAAAACCTGTTAATAACCACCCTCATCCTACAGTAAACTAACTAGGAGCAAAGCACCCCTTATATTTTTATAAACTGTGATTCTATCTTTCCCTACAGTCTTTCATTGTTCAACACTTACCTCTACATTGAAATGCTGTGGCTGATAACTTTCTCAGCTGGTTTCTCTTGCTCCCCCCCCACTTCACCCCTTTCTAGTCTCATCTCGCCCCTCTGTTGTTATCCCCTCCCCCTCAGCATATCTCCTCCCCTGAGTTTACTTCTAGACACCACGATCTATTGGCGCCATTTTCAAACATCCTAGTTAGGAGTGACCACTACGTTCATTACCCTGAGCCGGTTATGCGGTAGTGCTACTTGACTCACCCCCCGGTAAGTTTCTTTTTTTTTTTTTTCAATAATCATTTTTATTGTTTTGCAAAACCATTATACATTTCACACACTATTTACATTATGTACAATATTGCTTCCAATGTTTTAGTTCCATTTTGAATTTCCCTATAATACATTAAGAATAAATATCATTTTAACCAAGTACAGGAAAATAAAATCACAAAAAATTAAACATAAAAGCATCTACAATAGACAATTATAAACCAACTCAAGCCAATAATTTGTATTATTTCTACATTTTCTATCTAATCCAAGAATGTGTTGGTACACATACAGAATGTCCTGACGGAAAGTGGATAGGAACCGCTATGCCAAAATAATATTAAAGATTTGTTCCCAAATTTTTATGCTGTTTATACTTTTCTTATTATTTCTAATTAACAATTTGTGCGCTAATATATGCTTAATCGCTAACAGCCTGAAATTTTGCCATGACACCTGTGCTGTGTTCAACCAATTTGTGGCTATATATAATTTCATTAGTAAACTAATATTCATAATTACAATCTTTTTTTGTTTTGTCCAAATTCTCCGGTGGAATATGTAGAATCAGAAATTCCCAGGAGAGTGTTGAGTTTTGGTAACCCATTTTTTGTAGTTGTAACTTTAAAGAATTCCATAATTTATAAATGCACTTGCAACTCCAGAACATGTGTAACAGGTCTGCTGTCTGATCTACACACTGTGGACATTTAGGTGACTTTTTTGAATCAAATTTATGAAGTGTTAGATGGGTATAATATGCATTGTTAAATATCATCAATTGAGTAAAGACCAGTTTTTGAAGTGATACGGATTTTAATGTTAAGTTAAACGCCTCTACTATTTTACTGTCGTCTAGGGATGGCAATTTCTCTCTCCAGTATTTCGATAACAGAATATAATTATTATATTTTCTCTCTTTTGCCATTTTATACGCTGAGGATATATATTTTCTATCTTGTTGCAATGCTTCCCACAGATGACCTGAAATAACTAGTTCCTCTTTTTTATTTCAGAACTGGTAAAATAATTTATGGCCAAATCTTTTAACTGCCTCATTATAATTAAATAAGAGATGGGAAGATTCATCTCTTTTAAGATATCATGTACCGCTACTCCTAGGAAGGTATAAATCCCTTACAGTTAATTCCTTAATAAATGGATATTTCTTTAAGTCTATCAGTTGATTACCAATAGTTATATTAGGATTTCCATCAAACGGTTGAAACATCATCATATATTTTAAAAGGTTCAAGGAGGCAAACAGAGTTTGAGTCGCCATTGCCCATACCTTGATGTGCTCCATTAACTCATATTTACTCAATGTTTTATATTCAAAAATGGTACAGCTTTAACATTAATTCCCTTCCCTTTTATATGTTTATAATTTAGCAGTACCCATTTGGGTATCCATTTTCTATTTTCACTATCCAAGTAAGACACCCTTAAAATCCTATTGGCCTGAATCACTGTATAATACATCTCAAAATCCGGTAAATCCAACCCCCCCCTCGTTTTAGGAGCCATCAGTTTCTCATAGGATATTCTCGTTTTTCTGGGTTCCCACAGAAATTTCCCCAATCCTATCTGAAATTGCTTAAAAAAGGATTTCGTGATTTTAAGTTGTGCTGCTCTAAAAATATATAGCATTCTGGGGAGAACGTTCATTTTTATTATCGCTGCTCTTGCCATCATCGGTAGCTTCAACTTACTCCATCTTTTCAAATCCATTGTTATTCGGTCTCCAGTTGCCTTAATATTGTTGATAAAAAATTCTCTATTTTCAGTTGAAAAGTCAATCCCCAAATATTTTATTCTTTCTTCTGTCCTTACTCATCCTATCAATGGTAGCATTGAAAAAGGTGTAGGTGTCTTTAGAGGGAATATTTTGTTTTTTTTAAATTTAGTTTGTAATTAGCAATTTTCTCAAAGGTTTGTATTGCTGTTAATATTTTTTCCGTATCTGACACCGGTGTGGTACTGTATATATTTAAATCATCTGCAAAAGCAGCCATCCTAACCTTTATCCCAAGAAGTACAGGAGAATTATAAAAAACATTTTGTTTCATATGAAGAAATAAAGGTTCCAAATACAGATTAAACAGTATGGGAGACCATGGGCACCCCTGTCGAGTTCCATTTTTAATTTGAATCCTTTTGGAACATTCATGATTTATATATAAACTAGTGTATGCATTCTTGTATAAATTTCTTAACATAGAAATAAAAAGCTGAGGTATATTGAAATATGATAATGTTTCAAATAAATAAGCCAAATTAACTCTATCGAATGCTTTTTGAGCATCAATTATTAAAGCATATATGTTCATATTTTTATACTTTGCATAAGATATTAAAGTATGAAGAGTTAATGTATTGTCTGTAGTCTGTCTCCCTATTATCAAGTTTATTATTTTTTTTAATCTACTAGCTAGAATAGATGTCATGATTTTCATATCAATATTCAACAGTGATATGGGCCTGTAATTATCTGGATTTTTGGGATCACTATTCTCTTTCAATAACAGAATTGTTCTTGAGGCATTAAAATGAAGATCATTGCTGCCATTCGAAATGATATAATTAAAGGTCTGTGAAAGTACGGTGCTCAGAATCCCACTAAAAGATTTATAAAATTCAGAGGTCATACCATCTGGTCCTGGGGCTTTATGTGGCTTTAATTTCTTAATTGCCTCTAGAACTTCATCAACTGTAATCAATGCAGTCAATTCTCCATGAGAATCCTCGTCAATCTTGGGAAAATTCATTTTCTGTAAGAACTCTTTTCTCTCTTCATCATGCCCATGAGTTTGTTGCTCACCATATATCTGATTAAAAATTGATTCAAAAATCTTCATGACATCTGACTTATCAGTATATAACGTATTGTTATGATTTATTTCGGTAATTAATCGTGTCGATTTCGTCTGATTAATAATACGGGCTAATGCTTTCGAGGGAGTTTGTTTAACTAAACTTCTTTGTTCGTACAGTGTCAATTTTCTGTTATGCATAAGAAACAGCTCTTTCTGACATCTTAACAACTCAGTTTCTGTTTGCTCAGTGTAGTTACTCATCAGCTCCTGGTCCAATAATTGTACTTTAGTTTCCAGATCCAGTTGTTCTTTATTTTGGAGTTTTTTATAATAAGTGGCTTTCTGAATAAATAATCCTCTTAACAAAGTTTTAGTTGTAGCCCATTCTATATCTAATGGATGTTCATTACGGGGTATATTGTATACTAATTGTTTAAGTATCTCCTTAACTTCCTGTACTATATCTTCTTTGGTTAATAGGTATGGGTTTAAAGACCAATTATATCCACCATGATTTTTAGTATTCAAAATATCGGTCTTTAAAGTTAAAGTTATTTTAGAATGGTCTGAGAGCTGTCTAGCTTGATTAGAAACCCTAGGGTCAAGTGAAATGAACACTTCTGGAATTAAAAAAATCAATTCTTGACCACATTTTATGGCAGCTAGAATAGAAAGTAAAGTTTTCTGCCTTTGCTTGTATGTGTTTGTGTTTAAAAGGGTCATACAGTTTGAAATCCGTTCTCAGTTCTTTCAACGCTACCATTGCCTGCTTATTAAAAGCAGTCAAAGCTCCCAACTTATCAGTTTTAGAATCTTGGTAAGCATTCCAATCCCCCCCCATCACTATGTAACAGTTGTTATATGACTGTAGAATAGAGTAAATTGAAGCTATATAATGATGTTGGTTCACATTTGGGGCATAAACACATAAAAGTACTATCGGCTTATCCAAACTTTCAGTTTTGAGAACCACCAAACACCATCTGCCTTCTTTATCTATTTTGTCCTCCAAAATTTCTCCTTGAAACTGATTCTTGATTATAATTGCCACCCCAGCACTATTTGTAGTCCCTTCCGCCTTTACAACCTTCCTAATTCATTTCTTGTCCTTCATTGTTTCCCACTGGTCATTAGTCAAATGTGTTTCTTGTAATAGAATAAAACCTGCTTTTGATTTAAAAAACAAATGCAGAAACAGCTTTCTTTTTTTCATGTTTTTTGTTTTCCACCTTAAATTGACAAGTGTTGGTATTACGTGAATTTTTTGGAAGCAAAACAGCCATCCCATCCCTACCCAGTACCTATCCACTATTCCTCCGGACCAGGATGAACATAGGTTTTTCACATTGGATAACATTCCCCAAGTAGCTAATCTACTAATTCTATTAACTAACAATAAAATAGCATGCAAAAAACCTACACCAACTATATCTACGTCTACAAAGTCTAACCCAGACATTCCCTACTAAACACCGCACTCAAGTAACTACAGCTCTGAACATTTCCCTAATATTCATGTAAACTAATTGTACCTGACATGTCAAATAATTCACTTTTAACAAACTTTAAATTCAGCAATAATATGTTAGCATTATAATTACTTGTTCCAAAACTTTTTAACTAACAGTTCACCTAATAAGCACACAGTTATTATACATTTGTTTAAAACAAGCCATTATTTAGGTCAGCTATTTATCTTCAAAACATTCCTACAATATTGCATTTAATTTTTATAGATCATTACAGTTAGACCTCACCTATATTACACAACTACTACTACTGTTTGCTAATTATGCTATATATATATATATATATATATATATATACATATATATATATTTTTTTTTTTGTTTTCCCTTTTCCCCAAACTGATCACAGTTAAAAGATACTTATTTATTCACTTATTTACTCACTAAATAAAACACAGTAAGTTACAAAACAAGCCAGCAATGGAAAAAAAAAAGAGAAAAAAAAATATCACAAAAAATAGACTGCATTACCTGGATTTACCACTAAGCCATAGACTCTTATACAGCAACAGCCAAACCATACATTTTTGTCCATACAAGACACACTTTACCTCATTGATCGTTTCACAGTCATTTTAGCATCAAAAGAGTCCCAAAAAGCTTCGTTTTCGATTTACAGCAGCTCTTCTTGCTTCCCAGCAGTTGCAGCAGTCCAGGCAGTTCATTTTCCGAATTTTCGCGCTCGCGACGGGGAAACCAATTCGCGAACGGACCTCTCAGCTGCACCACACTCAAAACGGTCCCCCTGCTTCCTTTACCTTGTTTCCTGCTTCCTCGTGGGTCAGGAGCGCTCGTAGAAGCCATAAAACTTCGTGGAATCTTCGTGTTTCAGCTAGGAAGACGAGATTAAAAGATAAAATGGAGAATTACCAGGCCTGCTGAAGAAAGAAGAACACACAAAGTATTTTGAAGCCTCGGATCCTCGTAAATGAAGTCTCCCATTCACTCTAATGCAGGATGAAGCCAGGATGGACTGTTCAATTTTCAGACAGTGGCACAGCCTTAAACAGCTTCAAAAAGGTAGGTCTGGCTTCTTTTTTTGTATTTACAGTGTATTTAATGCCATCAAGAGTAAAAATTAAACTGTTAGGATATTTCATTTGAAATCTAATGTTTTTGTCAATTAGAAACTTACAGTATGGAGCCAGCATTTGTCTAGACTGTCTTATTTGTGCTGGTAAATCCTGTGTTATAGAAACTTTATAACTTTGCCACATTATAGATCCCCAGATTTTTTATGGTTAGAAGTATTTTATTCACATCCTGGAAGTTTAATATTTTGACATACACAGGTCTTGGTGTATTTGAAGCTTGGGAATTCCTGTAAGCTCTATGTGCTCTTTCTATGACAATTTGCTGAACATCCACAGAGTCCTTAAGTAATGTTTCAAATATTTGTATGATAGAAGTGTTCAGCTCATTATATTGGATTGATTCTGGGATCCCTCTGATGATTATGTTGTTACGTCTTGATCTTGCTTCCAGGTCCAGAATTTTGTTTTGCATCATTTGTATATCAGCCTCTTGTGATTCAGATATTTTAGTGAGCAGTGCTATATTGTCTTCATTTGCTGCTATTCTGGTTTCTGCTTTCTCCATTCTTGTTAGAATCCGATTACATGTCTCACTAAATGTTTGTGTTTGGGATGTTAGGTCTTGTAATGCATCTTGTATAGGCAATAATGCCGACTTAATTTCTTCCATCGTAACCTGTTGATCAGATTTCGCTGATGCCCCTGTTTTTGCAGTTTCTTGCTGTCTGAATGTTTTCTGTCTCTTAAATATGGATTCCTTCTCTGGAGACTGTAATGCTGACAGTTTAGTTTTAGTAGTTGTAGTGTCCATATTTTTATCTTCTTTTGACATTTTGAAATGCTGCAGATAGAGATGATTACCAAGTAAAAGTTTCAGTAATGAGGTAGTTCAGTCCTTTGTTTGGTGCTCTGTTCAGAATCAACCAAGCAATCAGTTCCAATCCTGTTGTCACCAAGTATTTTTTTTCAATTTTTTTTCCTCGATAAGATCGCTGACTTCTAGTAGTTTATTAATTTCTGTCAATTAGTTGATTAACTCCAAATGTACATCCGCAGAGATGATTTTTGTTTCTGGTCTTTGGAGAGCTGAAGTACTGCAGTGCTTATAGAATGGCGGCCATCTTTGTCCCCCTTACCCCCCGGTACGTTTCTGAACAATGTAATGGTGTACAATATTTGCTGCAAGAACAGTCCTATATATTACTACAACTGCTGTTGTGTATGTTTTAGAAAGCTCTTACATCTGCTGCATGTGTTAAAAGTGTTGTAGAGTGCTTATAAGCCTTTGTAATATCGTACTGTGACAAACGACTGTTTGTGGGTCCTCTCAATTCCCCTCTAACTCTGGGTTTAAATTCTCCTTGGTGCATTAACAGTGACGTTTTCCCTAACCAGCCAGTTGCTATCTAGTGCCTCTTAGGGACAAACTGTTTGGTGAGTGCTGCAGGACTCACACATCTCTGCACTTAACGCAATTCCAACACTCGCCTCACTAAAGAACGTCATCCAACAGGCATTGATAAAATCAAACTGCAGCCTATGTTTCCCATTCATTTTTAGTAACTGTGGGGTCAGCGGTGAGTGCTGAGAGACTGTCTTATCTCTGCGCTTACCATTCACTCTCAGCACTCGCACTTTCAAAGAACGCCATCCCATAGGCATTGTTAAAACTAAACCAAAGCCTGCTTTATTATTTCCTGTGGGATCAGCCTTGCTGATGAGAACTGAGTAATGTCCACTTCCCACGCTTAACGCAGCTTCAGGACTCGACTTGATAAGAACACTAATTATTAGGCATTCATAGAAATAAAATAAGACCCTGTTTCTCTTTTCACACATATTGTGACCTAATTGGGATCAGCGTTTAACATTAGATTCACTAATGGTCAGTAAATTGTGACTATTATAAGAACATTATCCGTAGGGTGTCAGATTACTACATGTTATTTGTGTTTATAATCCTACATGGTTTTAGCCCCATAAGAGCCCTATCTTTTTTGCTGGCAATCTCCAGATATTGCACAGATGTTAATTGTATTACGTGAAAGCTGTGCCTGTAACTCATCTTGATTACATCCTCCCACCCTGTACTTGAAAGCTATGCTTATGGTTTGACTTGGTTAAAGACTATATATTTTGTAGAAATTTAGTTGTGCCAGGACATGTCTACAGTTTATAGTGTTTTCTATGTATTTAAGTATTGTCTAATCTATACGCCTACACTCAGCTTACTTACTCCTTTACTAGGCCAAACAAAACCAACCCACCTGGCTCCATACTAGACTGGATCTTGGTATCATCCAAATAAAATGATACAATCAGGTGTTATTCCTGACCCATTAGGAGACCACCTCCCAGCCTTCACCCATCAAACTACCCTCACTTCCCCGCACTCCCAACAGTTTATTCATACTCGCAACCTTTCTAACTTTAATCCTACTACCTTTACTGAGTCCCTTAAACAAACTAACTGGAACCCCCTAAAAACTCTTCCATTAGATGCTGCCATTGACTTTTTCAACAAAACATTCTTAATGGTCCTTAACTCCCTTGGTCCAATAAGAACAAAAAGAGTAAGAATGAAAACCACCCCATGGCTCACCAAAGATACCAAAAACCACCCCATGGCTTACCAAAGATACCAAAAACCACCCCATGGCTTACCAAAGATACCAAAAACCACCCCATGGCTTACCAAAGATACCAAAAAACACCCCATGGCTTACCAAAGATACCAAAAACCACCCCATGGCTTACCAAAGATACCAGAAAGATCATGCTACAAAGAGATAAAACCTGGAAAATATACCTCCAACATAAACAGCCAGAAATCTTACTAAAATATAAACAGCAGAGAAACCTAGCCAAAAAACTACTTCTTAAAGATAAAAAAGTCTTACTACATCACATTACAAGCAAATCATACAAAAAACTCCAAGCATTTTTGGAACTCAATTAATTCACTCCTTAGGCCAGATACCAAAACCAACCCTTGTCCCGACAGCAACAAATCCAACTTTGAAATTGCCTCACTATTCAACACCTTCTTTACCACTTCTATTGCCGAGCTAACCAAGACGTTTTCCAACAATAAGCCTCTACCTCACCCCACCCAATCTTCTTCATCACCCCCCCCCCTACTTTCGAACTCATACATCTCCACCTACCTAATAAAGAAACTACTCTCTAAACTAAAGCCTTGCTCCAATGCCATCAATAACATTCCTTCCTCCTCCTTAAAAATAGCCTCCAAGGGCATTGCTCTCCATATCAGCATACTGATCAATAGATCCCTACTTGAATCCTATGTACCCAAACTATGGCGCACTGCATATATTCTCCCACTTCACAAGGGTGACAAAAACTGCAACGTCTCTAATTTTCGCCCCATAGCCATCCTCTCCTCAATCTCCAAACTTCTTGAAAAATGCATCCACCTTCTGCTTTTGCCATTCCTTACCAACCACCAGCTATTCTCTCTCACCCAACACGGCTTCTGCCCAAGGACACAGTACTAACTACGCCTTCCTCTCCTTCTTACATTCTGTCAATCTAGCTCGTGACGCTGGTAAAATAGTTTCATCAGTCTTGCTGGACTTATCTAAAGCCTTTGATACCATCTCCCATACTCACCTACTACATCATCTGTCTAATCTCAGTTTCTCCAACAAAACTCTTTCATGGTTCTCCAGTTATCTTTCAGACAGATCCCAAGCTGTAAAATGGGGCCAGGGCACTTCCACATTCCTTCCTACCCCCACTGGGGTACCCCAAGGTTCCATACTTGGCCCAGTACTATTCAACATCTTTATTAATGACTTTCACAAAGCCATACCTAATACCAAAATTGTGCAATATGCTGACGATTCTTCCTTGATTTGCTGCACCTCTAACCTAACATATCTCCAAACTCTGACACAAACTGCCTTCTCTATCACAGAAAACTAGATGCTCCAAAATCACCTCTCCCTAAATGGCACCAAAATTAAAATCCTTCTGTTCTCCCCTTCAAAATCCTCACCTATCGATACAAATTCATTTCAAGTTACCAGCCTTAACACTTCCTTGATAGACGTCTTTCCTCCATCAAACTTCTTGGTGTTACCATTGATGAACACCTAAAATTCAACACCCACATCCAACTAAACATTAAAAAAAAAACACAAAAAACTCGGCTTTTGCTATAGAAACATCTACTTTCTCTCTCCTGCCACCAGACTAAAACTCGCCACATCCTACCTCCTTCTGTATTACTGTATGGCACCCCTCTGCTTACCAGTCCTCAACACTCTCCTCTAAACTAGAAGCATGTTACAACAAAATATCCAGATTTGCTACCAAATCTAAATCGACCTCTTATCATTGTACTTCCCTTCACTCAATAAATTGGCTTGAGCTCCCCAATCAATTTGACTTTCTCCCACTCACTACAGCCCACAAATTACTGTTCCAACCTACTAAGTGTCCTGCACTATCCAATATTCTACAACTTTATATCCCCCCTAGAACCCTCAGATCTTCCCACCAAAACCTTATCTCTGTCCAAAGACCCAAGAATCCAGCTGGTCAGCTTCTCCTATCCTTCTCCTTAGCTAAAAAAATGGAATGCTCTCCCCTCCTCACTAAGGTCCTGTGACAACCTTGAAAACTTTAAAACTCTTCTTCATTCCCACCTTTTTCTACATAGGAAGTGCAACTGTACTCTTCACCCCAAACCTCTCAAGCTCTCCTCTGCTTTTACTCCTGGCTAACCTTCTCACCTAACTAACCTCTCTCACATATATAGATTGTATACTTAACTAAACTGTGAAATCCAGCCACCAGGCTACTTGCCTGTCTCTCTCACCTAAATAAAATTGTAAATGTAATTGTCTGTTAAACGTAATTGTCTGTTCTCTTTCTGAATGCTAACTGTTCTTTGTATTCCAAAGTGTCTTTGTAAGTACACATGTAACTAAACTATGTATTTGTGGAGCTTTTCTCCCCGGGCTTCCACTGAAAATGGGCTCCCCCAGCCTAGTGGACCTCCCTGGTCATCAAACTGGAATAAATAAATAAATAAATAAATTGACTCCAGATTTTGTTGGTCAGTGTGCATTCACCATTTCCAGCTTGCCTTCACTTCATCCTGAGAGACATTCTCTGTGTCTCCTGGGTTCCTTGGTCATATCAACCACCTACATATTTATCTCCTATGACCTTGAGGCTGATGAAAGGAAATATGCATCTACATGTTGTCTCCCCACTTTGCTTGGCTGACCCAGTCTGTGGTGTACAGTTGAATTGAACAGACATAGTTACTTGCACGAAATTCACAAGAACCAGTTTAATACATTAGAATATATAGTTAGCGGGTGGTGTGGGTGGGGCACAGCTCCCCACAATAAGGAGTTCGATTCCCGGCATTTTCGTTCGCTGACTTGCTCTTTCGGTTATCTAATACAGACCCTATATATATATATATATATATATATATATATATATATATATATATATATATATGTGTGTGTGTGTGTGTGTGTGTATATATATATATATATATATATATATATATATATATATATTATAAACATTCACTACATAGCAAAGTACTTATGTAAAACCTCAAAAAGCTGCAAATTAAATAGATCAAAACCTGCATCACTTAGATGTATTCCATCAGCAGAATAAAAATAATCACTGCATGGTTTGGCTAAATCTGCATGTCAGTCACAAAGAAGCCTAATGAAGGTACTTCTCTTGCGATGCGGGAGTTCATATACTTTTCAGAGAGTGTAATCACTGGCTGACTTAATGCTCCTCAGCAGTAAAGTCTTGGTATAATTGATGTCCAAAATATAGCTATATCTGAGTTGCTATATCTTAAAGTAGCCAAGGCAGCTAACATTCTGGCTAATAAAACCATTTTTCCATAAACCCCAAATCCTTTTCTCTGACAGTTGTCAGAAGTTAAGGTTTTGAGCTGCAGTTCCTGTGGTACAGGGTTTGGTTTTACTCAACCCTCATTTGCCTCCTGTGTGACCATGAGCAAATCAGTTAATTGGATATTGCTTTAGTGTTACCCTTGAAAAGGGTCTATGTGTCCAGTGGGCATACCTAGTTAACATATAGGATTGTCATTATTGCCTTCTACATGTATTACTGTCACATGATGAATTGGCCCTTCCTCCAGTAAACTGTCCCAGCTTTGCCAAAGAAATAGCCAGGATAAAGTAGGAAATCCCCACCAGGAAACTAACAGATTTGTTGAGTCAAGGTTGAGGTTAGCTTCTTTCTCATGAACTGCTGCCCTGGAAGCTACTTTATGGATGAAAGAATGATCTAGCACCACTAGTGGATTGTAACCTGGCATAAATAGAGTACTGAGCTATTGTGTGCATGTTAAAAAACCTTAGATTTCAATTTCCTTGTTCTCTTCAATACATTTGCAGAATGACACTCTCTTGATAAATCTGATGATCTGCCAGTTCTGAATGAATGTTATCTAAAACCTTCAAAGGAAATCTTTTTTTTTTACGCGCCCTGATGATGTAAAAATAAATTCCTCTGTTGATGTGCCAGCAGCTAATCTGTGCAGAGCCCCCACCTAATGCACTGGACATGAGCCAAAATTATCAGTCTTGCCTAAATAAATCCATTGTCCTGCACTGGCTTGATCAGTTTTACACTTTCTTACCCGTAGTATTAATATATCTCATGTGATTATAGTGTTCTCCTGCCACTGGGAGTGTAAAAGTTCACGGACATGGAAAGTGCCAACAGAGAGCCACAAAAATAATAATGATGACCACACACAAAAGTACGGGGTTCTTTTGTAATGGACCTGATCAGTAAAATGAGCGAACATATCACAATCCTTCCTATGGAATGCCTCAAGTCCTTGGTCACCCCTTTTAAGTTGCCCCATCCTTTCTCTAGCCTGTTAACTAATCAGTAGTTGCTAAAATCTAGCTAAAACCCTTGGCTAGATTGTCTAGCGCAGCTAAGTGAATATGAATTGCACTGACTGCTTCATTTAATAAACAGCTGCATAACAAGTAACATATTAGCAGTGAGATATACGAATGTCTTTTGGTGCGGGGTAACTACAGGTAAAGGATTTAAATGAGGTCAGGGCTGCAGTAATAGCCTTTCTGGTGCTGATCAGTGGTCATCCATAAAATGTGTATAGCAGCATCATCAGTTCTCTCCAGTCAAACATATCTTTGGCATAAAAGGTGTAGCAAATAGTCGAGCCACTGGAGCCAGTGCTTGGAATCTGAAAATATGAGATTGTGACAAGCTATTGGCAATGTCATTAAATTTACCTGGAGCACAGTTGGCAGAAAATGTCAAATTAATATGTAGACTGAATGCATCCATTTGAAACGAGAAGACTTTTTAATCAAAAGTTTCACCACTTCCTAGTGTCTGAGTAAAACACATTATGGTTAATGAACTGATCATGGCAGAGTGATGTGGAAACAAATATTAGCATGAACTCTAAAAAGTGATATGACACTTTGTCCTCACCCCAAGAAAGGGGCCAGGGAATGGAAAACCATCAAACTTGTAAATATAAATATGTACCTTGTATAGGTTCATAGGTGAGTACTAGGCTAATGGCCCTGGAGCCTTTACAAGCCTAGCCCATAGGATTACCCTGGCATCATACCAAGGGACCTTAGTTCCCAGTGCCTATGTCAAGTATAGCCACTGGAGTGATCCCCAGGGTGAATTTTCAATTTCTCATCCACTCATCAAAATTTCTCTTGAAGAAGGCCAGTGAGGTGCTCTGTTTGACATGTATGGGAAGTCTATTCCATAGCATGGGCAGTCTCTGGGTTATGAACCTGTCCCTCCAGCGTGTTCTGTTTATTGTAGTAATGAGGTTGAGGTCTCTGGAGCGTGTAGTGTGGAGGGATTGGGATTTCTTTAGATGTAGCATTTCTAACAGAGCTGGGTCAGACATGGCTTTGAAAGTCAGGCAGTGATCTCCTCTAAGTAGACAATATGAGACAGAGAATAGTTGGAGTTTTTTGCGTCTGTCCTTATAGGACAAGTGTTTAAGGCCTAGGATCCTCTTTGTGAGGTACTTTTGTGGCCTCTCCAGTTGTTGCAGGTGTCTAGTGAGGTACATGCCAAATGGGTTATTGTACTCGATGACTGGCCTAATAAGGGAAGAGTAGAGGGAGACAATGACTTCTTTCTTCCTGGATGCAAACCCCTTAGTAATGAGATGTGCCACATAGAAGTATTTTCTAACCACAGTGGCAATGTGGTAGTCAAAAGAGAAGTTGCTGTCAACCTGTTTTCCCCGATCTCTTCTAAATCCTTCTGTGTTCAGTGGACTACCATCGATGTGGTAATTCATGGGAACCGGGTTTTTCCCAAAGGGGATGACAACACTTTTTTTGACATTGAGCTTAAGACCATGGTTCTGACACCAGTCGTTGGTCTCAGTGAAGCCTTTCTGTAGGATGTCAATATCACTTGGGGAGTTAATAATGGCTCGCAATTTGCAATCATCTGCAAACATTGTCACCCAGAGTCCCTTTGTGTTGGTCTGGACTTCAGAGAAGTAGATACCAAACAGGAGAGGACCCAGGTCAAACCCTGTGGGACTCCACTTGTGACTGGTCGGCAGTCTGACTTGGAAGTCAGCTACTTTCACACTGTGGGTTCTATCTGTAAGCTAGTTTGCAACCCACCTAGTGATACAGGGGTTGATGCCTAGCTTAGTGAGGTTTTCTATGACTCCTGAGTGGGGAATGGTATCAAAGGCTTTGGCCAGATCAAGGTAGACTGTATGAACCACCTTGCCTTCATCTGTAGCTCTGGTGACTGACTCAAAGAAGTCAACTAGGTTGAGCAGGCATAATCTACCCTTCACAAAACCAAACCGTGTGGGATCCAGAGTTTGGAGATTCACTATATCCTTGTTTATTGGGTCCATGATGATGCATTCCATAGCTTTGCATTTCAGGCTCATCAGGCTAATGGGGTGATAGTTCCCAGGGTCTGTAGTGCTCCTCCTTTGTGGAGAGGGATGACTGTAGCAGTGCTCCATTCAGCAGGGACAAAACCTGATGTGAGGCTGTGATTGAACAGGGCACACAAGTCCCATAGAAGCTGTATTTTTGGCTTTGGACAGTGCTGTTTTAACCTGTGCAGCAGTAATACTGGGTGCCTGGCAATTTACTGGTATTGTGATTGGTCCTTTTGTGGGCGAGAGAGTGGTAAAGTTGGCACTGAATCTGTCGGACAGTATATTGGCAATATCTGTTGGCTTGGTATAGTAGGTAGCATTGTGCAGTAGCTCGGATCAAATCTGGGTATTGCCGTCGAGATTCTTTACATAACAATGAAAGGCCTTGTTGTTGTCTTTAGTATCTGCTGCAATTCTGTTTTCAAAGCAAGCTTTAGAGGATTTGATGAGGTATCTCAATTTTTTGTTGAGGCTGATAAGGGAGTTTTTCCAGTCTTGGGACTTCACCTTATTCCACATCAGTTTCATCCTTCTGTTGTAAAGTTTGTTTATGGCAGGGGACCACCAGATTGGCTGCCTTTTTTTGGAGGAGAGCGTCTTCGTTCTATTGGGTGTGGCAAGATCCCTGCATTTGTGTACGTGTTCGTACAGTGCATTGGTGTATGATTCCATGGTCATGCAACTATTCTGCATTTGCATGGGTGCTGTGAAGTTAGCAACCTCTGTTTTTAGGAGCCCAAAGTTAGCTTTGGAGAAGTTTTTCATGGTGGTTACCTCTGTGGTGCAGGTGGGAGGGATGTGGATTTCCAAGGTGATTAATTTGTGGTTGGATCTAACCAGGGAGGAGTTGACTATTGGTGTAGAGCAACAGTCCCCCATGTTAGTAATGACCAGGTGAAGGATGTTGCTACCTCTAGTGTGGGTAAGAACAAGCTGGTCCAGGGCATTGGAATTAATGAATTCCATCAAACGTTGGGCAAGTGTATTGGTACATGAGTAGTTTTCCCAGTTAATGGAGGGGTAGTTGAAGTCGCCCTGTATAAGAGTGTTAGGTTGGGCCCTAATACTCTCCAAGGTACTTAGGAATGTGGTGTGTGAGTCTTGAGACATGGTTGAGGATCTGTAGCAGGCTACAACCTGAATCACTGTCTTACCCACTGTTAACTGCACCTGAAGTATCTCTGATGCATTATGTTGGGCTACCAGTCTGGAGTTGTGCGCATCCTTTATGAATATGGAAACACCACCAACTTTGGAGCTTCTGTGCGTGTTCTGGGGCTGAAAGATGTGGAATTAGTTATAAACTGGTGGTGCAGGGGTACTTTCTGCTGTCTTGAACCAGGTCTCTGTTACAGCACAAATGTCATTGATCTCCATTTTAAGGAGCGCTTCAAGTGAGTGCATTTTGAGATTTAGACTACTAGCATTGAGAAGTATGACCCTCAGATTGCATTTGTTTGTAGCTGTTACAGTGGTAATTTGGTCTTTGGAACATCACCTAAAAAAGGCACTATAGGGGTGGCAAGTGCCTTGGCCAATATCCCGAAGCCCAGGGGTGACAGATGCAGGCCATCTCTGGCAAAGCATCAAGATCTGTCAGTCATGTCATCCCAGGCAGACAGATACTGGATCCCCATAGAATGACACCAGAAACTTAGCCAATTGTTGAAATCGATCATTTTCTGATTGTACTGTGGTATCATTCTGGGTGATGGTAGGAGGCTGCTCAGGGCTAAAGTCATAGCCACCTGTGCTACATAATCCGAGAGCTCCTCCATGTCTCTTTTCATGTAGTCCTGGGAGGTAAGTCTCAGTTCATTCACACCCACATGTACAATGACAGAGTCATATTTGTACCTGTTGTTGAGGGACTTGAGTGCATGCATTATGCGGTGGATCCTGGCACCTGACAGGCAGCTGGCTGTTACTTTCTCCTTATTCAACCTAGTGAGTGGGACATCAGTGTGCCTTTCTGTCGAATCACCTATGACTAATGTATTGGGCATGCTGTTTTGCCTTAGGGGCTTTGGTTGAGTGGCACACTGTTTAGGAGAGTTATGTGTCTTGTGATTAGTGTTGTGCTGTGGTGGTCGAGTGCATTTCTGCCTTGGAGGTCTATGCTGTTTGGGTAGATTTTTATTGAGAGCCTCTGCGAAGGAGGGTGTGTGGTTTGTGTTTTTATGTGAAGGCAGTGTTGGTGAGTGTTCTGGTGTGGTGGAAGTGTTGACCTTCTCCTTTCGACCAGCTATTGCAGTCTTGTCTGGAGAGTGCTTGGCTTCCATTTTGGATATATAAATGCATCTCTCACAAGTCCGAGTGTTGAGAGGTAAAAGGCGAGGGTTGTCAATGTAAATAAGGCAGTTGCTACACTGCCTCAAGATGCCCAAGTTCACCAGGTTAATAGGAGAAAGCACAGAGAACTGACCTTTAGACATGCCTGGAGGGGTGGGTTTTAATAATAAGTACTGGAGCTGTTTCCTTGTAGAATGTTGAGTGCTGGTAGCACTTTTGTGTGCTACAATAACTGCTACAATAAGTCTGGTAAAGTTCTAGACTAATAAGCTAGTAAAAGTGCAAGAGAAGAGAGAACTAACAGATCTAAGGGAAAAATTGAAGAGCAGACTTTTTGGCACTGCTCAGATGCTTACAAACAGTCCTGGATACAGAAAATCTGTATCTGGACTAGACTAGTTACAGGAAAGGTGGGAAACAAGTGCAAATGTGGGTGTTTAAACCAGAAAGTTGAAAGAGATGGAATAAAAATGCCCAATGGCCAATAAACTACAATTTCTGGGCCAGAAACCACTCCTCTTGTGGTAGATAGTCTAACTAGTGCTTATCACTCCCACTGATAATCTAGAAGGTTTCCTTCCAACACAGGATGGCTTGGGGGGCTCAGAAGCTTACAAACAGTCCTGGATATAGCAAGTCTGTATATGAACTAGACTAGTTACAGAAAAGGCGGGAAACAAGCACAAATGCGGGCTTTTATATTAGAATGTTGAAAGAGATGGAAAAACTGTCCAAACAGCCAATAAACTACAATGTTTGTGCCAGAAAAAAAGCTTATGAACAGTCCTGGATACAGCAAATCTGTATCTGGACTAGAATAGTTACAGGAAATGTGAGAAATAAGCACAAATGCAGGCTTTTAAACCAGAAAGTTAAAAGAGATGGAAAAAACTGCCCAAACGGCCAATACACTACCATTTCTGGGCCAGAAACCACTCTTTCTGTGATAGATAGGCTACCTAATATTTACCACTCCCACTGATGAGCTAGAAGGCTTTCCTCCAACACAGAAATGGCTTGTGGGGCTCAGAAATTTACAATCAGTCCTGGATACAGCGGATCTATACCTGGACTAGACTAGTTACAGGAAAGGCAGAAAACAAGCTTGTAATAATATATATATTTTTTTTAGTAAAGTGGAAAGGGAGAAAGGAGGCACGAGCTTAAGTGGGTTGGCTTTCTCAAAAGTTCTCTCTGTATTAGATAGAATGAGCTAATGACAGTAGCAAAAACACTTTAAATGCAGTACAAGCTACACACCTGAGTGTGCAGCAATATTAAGGCAAATACAATTTAAATAAATGCAGATAAGTTAAAAATGACAAAAACAAGTGTAGAGAGCAGTAAGTTATGAAAAATCAAAATGGAGGCACCAAGTGCAGAATAGGAGCATTTAAACACTTAAAAGCACACAGAACAGCAAATTAAGGTAATAAGGAAGAAGACAGTTATGTAAGAGCAGATCAAGAAAGTATAAATATTTTTTTTTTGTTTGTTTTTTTTTTTGCAGCAAGGGAGGAAACAGAGCAGATTAAAATGCTATAGGGGATGTCCTTCCCAAGTGCTGTCTCTGTACACAGCAGAGGAGATGGGACTGGTAAGAGTGTCTGAAATCAAAATATGATCTCACTGTACTCAGTTGAGAAGCAAATGAGATGGTCCCAGAACGAGTTTCCAAAAACAGATTTACAGCAGGGGCAGGCAATTCCAAAGCCACCGAGATTAACACCACAACAAGAACAGGCAGAAGGAGTGGGAGATTAACTGTAGCTAGACAGAGAGCACAATATTGAAATTAAACAAATATCTACAAATATCTAGTCTTAAATACGTGCAGAGAAAAGTATACTTAAATCAGCTTTTGTCAGTTGATTTATGTAGGTGAATCTCGGCAGCCAGCCACTCAGAAGATGAGCAGAAATTGTTAAGAAATGTGACCAGCACAGATTATAATGCAACCAGAAACCCCCAGGCTAAGAGTTAACACAGAATTTCAAAAGCAGTCAAACAACTTTCAGTGTATCCAGATGGCTACACATTTTCACACTTCAGGCAGCTAACTGCAGCTAGACAAAGAGCACAATATTCAAATGAAACAAATATCTACAAATATCTAATCTTAAATAAGTGCTGAGAAAAGTATACTTAAATCAACTTTTGTCAGTTGATTATGATCTTGACTATGACCAAAAATTCAGAGAAGCGCTTCGAATCGGAACCAGATTTAGGGATGGACACTTTAGGAAGAGGATGTTATACAATTCTTAATTTATTAACGTGTCATGAAAAGAGATACTGCCAGCCCAGCTATCTGGAATTTTGTAAATAATTATATGTCATTTGTGAATATCAAGATGATTTATATGCTTGTGTTACAAATGTATTAAAACTGTATGTTATATAAGATGGTTTGTACAGACGTGTGTTGAAGAGGTATTTTACAAAGTGCTGTTTAAAGATGTAACCACAGCATGCCCTACTAGATTAGAACAGAAATGTACCTGCATTATTGTAACTATTTAAATATATATATTTTAACAGGGGGAAACTGGAACTTGCAAAACTTCAGAAAAATAGTTGAAATTAAATTACTTTATGGCTGGGCCATAAAAAAAGATGTTATATTTCAGTTTCAGTGCAACATGAGACATAATGCCTGTACTAGAGAAGTGTTTTATATTGTCTTTAAATGTGGAGGAATGTAAATTATTTTAAGATGTCCACCTTTTTCCAAAAGATCTGATGTCTATGTATTTTCACGGGTAGATGCTAAATGCTACCAGCTGCCATCACTGGTTCTTTTGAGTCTGGAAACTGAAGTCAGATGACAAGAAATTATGTCATTCTGCAAATTATCCCAGCAGTAATATTTGAGATATTAATTAAAGAACTCTCTGATAAAGAGAGCATTGTCTGTTTTGACTTTGACCTGACAACATCAAAATCCACTCACCACATCTGCCTTGCTTGCTCTATTGTAAGTGTACTAGGGTACAATATAATTATTTTAAATATAGTAATGAATATAACAAAGTTTAGCTTGGATATTTTTCTTTATTTATTTCAGACTGTCCTGCAATATTTTAAATATTCCCTGTGATTTTGAACTCTGATATCACTGGAGATATATGTTTAGTATTGCCTTGTTCTTTTATTATTTATTTTTAAATATATTTGAGCATTTCATTACTGCTGATTTTTGTGAGACATATTTAAGTTCTTAGCATACTTCCATATTTATATGGTGACACTGTGTAGACTGCTCGTAATAGGCTTGCTCTTGGTCAAACTACCATTTGTATTGATAGTAAAACTTCACAGTAAGATTGGACAGTTTGGTAGGAACCTTAAAGTAGCTGATAAAGAGGTGGCTGGTGGCTGTAATAACTACCTTTTAGTCTGGGCAGAAGGGGCATAGCAAGTAACCCTGTATCAGGATTTCCCAGGTGAGTATATGTAAAGCAGATCTCCAACAGTGTGTTTGTCAGCTACTTGAGCAAGGAAACAATGCATTGGTTGGACAGAGAGAGCATTAGAGGTCTTACTTTGGCCACTCAGCTGAGATCTTAACTCTATAGCTGTGCCAGTGGAGACTCTTACTGGGGATATGGAGAAAGAGGGATAAACCACCCCAGGACAGACTGTGGTCTCTGTGTGCTCTTAAGGGAAATTGCACTTGATGCAGTGAGCTGCATCTGGAAATACTGTGTGTGTACTTGTCATCCTCCCAATGTATGTCCCCCACTAGTGCTAGTGGTAAGGACTGAGGCTCCTTGATTACTGGGCCAGATGCGGGGTGTCACATATATTGGTTGGCAATGGTGGGATATCCGCATATTGGGATTCAGTGGGATGGATATTGAATTCCTTTAGCCTTTAAACAGTGGTTATTAAGGAAGGTGTTTGTACTCTCAATCAGCCACACAGTGGACATTCAGAGTTTCACATCACAATAGTTTTATTTATTTTTGTTAGCTTAGTCAGTCAGAGAGAGCAGGCAAGGATGTTAGCAGAAGAGTATGGCAAGCTGACAAGGAGCAAGTTGGTTGAGATGTGCCAGGCTAAAGGACTGATGCATGCCAACCTGACTAAAGCAGAAATGATTGCAGCCGTGGTCACAGCTGTATCACAGACCAGCAACCAGGAGGACAACCAGACTGATCATGTGGATGCACAACCCTCAGAAAATGAACCGTTCAGCCCTTCTACAGAAGAGTTAAAAATCCATCTGGAGTAAGAGACTTGAACTTGAGGCCAAATTATTAGAACTAGAATCAGCAGAGAGATTGTGGTGTTTGGAGGCTGAAGAAAAGGAGAAACTGATGCAATTAGAATCAGCAGAGATTGATAAATCTGGAAGCTGAAGAGAATGAGAGGCAGAGGCAACATGAAAAGGAGATGCTGACTCTTTGCCAGGGTCATGGAGATAATGGGGAAGGGAGTAACCGAACCCCAGAAGCAACAAAGATCAGTAAATTTCTTCTACAAATTACAGGGGTGATAATTTTGATAGTTATATTCATATGTTTGAAAGGGTATGTAAACAGTATAATGTTGACCAGGGGCTCTAGGTACAGTTCCTGACCCCCTTATTCCACAGTAAAGCTGTAACTGATATTTCTAAATTGTCTGCTACTGATTGCTTAAATTATAATGCTGTTAAAATAGTTTATTAGAGTGTTTTAAGTTAACACCTGAAGCTTGCAGAAAAAAAGTTTTGTGAGCATAGATGCAAGGCAGATGAGTGTGTGTGAATATATTGCTGAGTTAAGCACTTATTTTCAAAAATGGGTGAGTAGGTGTCAGGCCACTACCTTTGAAGGGCTGGCAGACCTTTTGGTGAGGGAACAAGCCCTTAGCATTTTGTCTGAGGACATGAGAATCAGGTTAGCGAATAGAGAACGTAACACAGCAGATGAGTTGGGGAAAAAGGGAGACCTATACCTAGCAAGCAGGGCATCACTGCACAGGAAAGGGATACCCAGTGCTGCTCATAGGTCTAAGATAACCCATGGTGGGCAGCCTAAACCACCCCAACAGAGTCCGGCAGTAGCAGGGGAAGCCACTAGTTCAGGTACATGGCCAGCACCAAGGGTTAAATGTTTTAAATGTAACCAGTGGGGCCATTTAGCATATAGATGTCCACAGAGGCAAGATGGGGAACAAAAGGTGGAAGAGCCAGTAAGTTGGAATGACAGAATGCCAGCAGTAAGTTGTCTGGAGACAACAAGGGTAGCAAACTACCACAAGAGGTTATATCCTATCTTAGTAGATGAGAAACAGGCCCCTGCTAAGAGTGAGACAGCCTCTGACCTAACCATTGTGAAACCTGCAATGGTTAAAGAGGAGAACTAGTTGCTTGTGCAGTATACTCCAGTCAGAGCTTTTGGAGGGAAGCCATTCCAAATATCTTTGGCTAGGGTTCACCTTGACAGGGAGGGTGGAAAAGGAATCAAGCAAGTAGGTGTATATGAGGATATCCCTGCAGATGTCCTGATAGGGAATTATTTTGATAATGCAGTACCTTGTGTGCATGCAGTTACATGCAGTCAAGCTTGGTGACAAGCATGTGGATTTGGTAGCCTGGTGGTGACCCAGACAGACTGCACACTTGAAGCCAGGACTGGTGAGGTGGCTACTTCAGGGAGGTAGCTACCCTCTAGCAGTGAGACTGAAGGTGAGACACAGCTGCTTGTGGGTACTGATGTTCCCTTGGACAGAATGACTGCAAGGGCAGAGGTGAGTAGTGGTAACCAGGCTGACAGTGAGGCACCGCTGTCAACAGATATCAGACTTCCTGTGGAAGGGGAGTTGGGAACAGTTACCAAGAGAGAGTTGAGACTAGCTCAGCTCTCAGATCGTACATTACAACCCCTGAGGGAGGTAGCTAGTGAGGCACCTGTTTCTCAAGAAAAGGGGTAATATGTATACTGGGACAAAGGGTTACAGTATAGAGACTGGACCCCTGAGGGAAGGCTAGAGAGTGAGAGAATACAGCAGTTGGTAGTGCCCAGAGCCTACTGTCTGGCACTTCTAGCCATAGCTGATGACATTCTCTTTGCAGGTCATGTGGGCATAAAGTGTACAAAGAGATGTATTATGCAGAACTTTTATTGACCTGGGATTTCCAGGGATATAACAGGGTACTGCAGGACCTGTATGCAGTGCCAAAAAATTGGCAAGGCAGGAGACAAGGTCAAGGCTCCTTTGATGCCTTTGTTGGTGATTGAGGAGCAATTTCATAGAGTAGCTATGGATGTTGTGGGGCCTCTGAGTGTCCCAAGTTCAACAGGGAAAATGTATATCCCAGTGGTAGTAGATTACGTTACGAGATACCCTGAAGTGATGTCCCTATCCTCCATTGAGGCAGAAAAGGTGGCAAATGCTTTGCTAGAGATTTTCAGCAGGGTAGGTTTCCTAAAAGAAATACTGACTGACAGAGGTGCAAATTTCATGTCAGACCTCCTGGCTTGTCTGTGGAAGCACTGTGGGGTGAAGCACCTAAAGACCAACCCCTACCATCCCCAGACTAATGGTCTGGTTGTCAGGTTAAACTGTATACTAAAGACTGTGCTACAGGTATTTGCAGATCAGTTTAAGAGGGAGTGGGACAATATTTGCCTCATCTGTTTTTTGTTTGTTTACAGGAAGGTGCCCTAGGAATCCACATGATTTTCACCCTTTGACTTACTGTATGGGCATAGGGTGAGGGGACCTCTAGAACTGATTCATGATGAGTGGGAAGGTGAGTGTGAATCCAACACAATCTGTTGTGGCATATGTCCTAAACCTCAGGACAAGGCTCATGGAACTCATTGGCTTGGCCAGGAGAATCTGGCAGAAGCCCAACAGCAGAAAAAGGTCTTGTATGACAGGAATGCTTGAGCTAGAGAGTATGCTGTGGAGCAGCAGGTTATGGTTCTCATCCCTGTCAGACACATTGAGCTGCAGGAAGTTTGGATGGGATGCTCCAAAGGGTAAGGAAGGTCAGTGATGTTAAATACATTGTAGAACTGCTAAGCAGGAGGCAGGGGCACAAACTGTACCATGTGAACATGATGAAACCTCGCCATGTTAGGAAGGCCCTGGTGCTTAGTATTTGCAGTGGATGGCAGGAGGAGTCTGAGGGGGATCTGGATACTGGTCTCTTCAGTGAGGCTCGGACTGACATCTCAGTGGAAGGGGTAGCAATGTCCCAGCAGCTATCCTCTACCCAGGTTCGAGAAATCTGAGCAGTGTTACAGAACATGTTCACTGGGAAACCAGGATGCACCAACCTGGTGCAGCACCATGTTGATACAGGACCCCAAAGGCCTATTAAGCAGGCCCCTTATAGGGTGCTTGAGAGAGTCAAACAGATTCTGAGGCAGGAAATACAGGAACTGTTGGAACTAGGGGTAATCCAGGAGTACAGAAGTCTCTGGACCTCCCCAGTGGTGCTGATACCAAAGAAGGATGGTAGCACCAGGTTCTGTGTGGACTACAGGAAATGAAATAGTCACACACAGTGAGATGCTTACCCCATGCCTAGGACAGATGAAGCCCAGGAGCAGCTGGGTGGGGCTAAGTATCTTACCACTATTAATCTTACCATGGTTTACTGGCAGGTGCCCTTGACTCCCAGTGCTAGACAGAGATCAGCCTTTGTGACTCCTTTCGGCTTGTATGAGTTCATACCAATGCCCTTTGGGATGAAAAATGCCCCAGTGACTTTCCAGAGGCTGGTAGATTGTATCCTAGCAGGAGAAGAAGACTTTGCCCTTGTTTACCTGGATGATATTGCCATCTACAGCCATTCCCTGCAAGATAACCTTCAGCATGTCAGGAAGGTGCTGTGTAGTCTACAGAGGGCAGGGCTGACCATTAAGCCCAGTAAATGTCAGGTGGGTATGGCAGAGGTCTACTACCTGGGACAGTGAGTGGGAAGTGGGAAGATTAGACCAGAACCTACCAAAATGGAAGCCCTTCAAGCATGGCTTGACTCTGTTACCATAAAGCAGTTAAGAGCATTCATAGGGACAGCAGGGTACTACAGAAAGTCTGTCCCCAATTATAGTAAGATAGCTGCTCCCCTCACAGACCTGATAAGGAAAAACAGGCCAGATAAGGTAGTGTAGACCCCAGCATGTGAGCAAGCATTCCAGAAGATTAAAAGAGCTTTGGGAGGACCCCCTGTGTTAGCCAGTCCAGACTATGGCAACAAATTTGCTGTGCAGGTAGATCCTTCAAACAATGGGGTGGGGGCTGTTCTCAGCCAGGTTTCCTCAGATAGAGAGAGAAAAGAGCTCCCAGTGGTATATTTCAGCCATAGGCTCCAACCCATGGAGGAATGCTATGCAGTAGTAGAAAAGAAATGTCTAGCCATAATGTGGGCACTGCAGAAACTTCAGCCTTATCTGTATGGAAGGAAACTCACTGTAGTTACAGACCACAGTCCCTTAACATGGCTATATTGAACCAGACAGCAAAATGCCAATTTAGTCAGGTGGAGCCTAGGGTTGCAGGCATATGATGTGACAGTGCAGCACTGCAGTGGGGTTAGCAATGAAAATGCAGATGGGCTCTCAAGACAGGGAATGGGGTAATGTATCCCCAGATAGGCTCATCCCTCTCAAGCAGCATTTCTCAAAGGTCACTTGAAAAACTAGCTTGAGTCTTCGAGGGGAGGAGAAATGTCATAAAAGGAGATACTGCCAGCCCAGCTATTTGGAATTTTGTAAATAATTATATGTCATTGTGAATATCAACATTATTCATATGCTTGTGTTACAAATGTATGAGAACTGTATGTCATATAAAATCATATAAGATGGTTTGTACAGACGTATGCTGAACAGGTATTTTACAAAGCGCTGTTTAAAGATTTAACCACAGCATGCCCTTCTGGATTAGAAGAGAAATGTACCTACACTATTGTAACTATTTAGATGTATATATTGTAACAGGGGAAACTGGAACACATGAGGTTACCTTGCAAAACTTCAGAAAATAGTTGAAATTAAATTACTTTATGGCTGGGCCATAAAAAAAGATGTTATCTTTTAGTTTCAGTGCAACAGGAGACATAATGTCCATACTAGAGAAGTGTTTTGAAAGAAAATTATTTTACGACTTCCACCATTTGACAAAAGATTTGATGTCTATGTATTTTCATGGGTAGATGACAATGGTCCTTTTGAGCCTGGGAACTGAAGTTAGATGACAAGAAATGATGTCATTCTGCAAGCTATCCCAGCAGTAATATATGAGATATTAATTTAGGAACTCTCTGAGAGAGTGAGCATCCTGTATTTTGACTTTGACGTGACAACATCAAGATCCACTCACCACATCTGCCTTGCTTGCTCTGAAATAAGTGTACTATGGTACAGTACAATTCTTTTAGATGTAGTCAGGAATATAGCAAAGCTTAGCTTGGATAGTTTTCTTAATTTATTTGAGACTGTCCTGCAATGTTGTTTTAAATATTTCCTGTGATTGTGATTTTGAATTCTGATATCACTGTACATACATATTTAGTATTGTCTTGTTCTTTTATTATTTATTATTAAACATATTTAAACATTTCATTGTGGCTGGTGTTTGTGAGACATATTTAAGTTCTTAGAGTACTTGCATATTTATTTGGTGACACTGTGTACACCACTCCTAATAGCCTTCCTCTTGGTCAAACTACCATTTGTATTGATAGTAACATTACACAGTAAGATTGGACACCCTTTGGTAAGGGCCTTAAAGTAGCTGATAAAGAGGTGGCTGGTGGCAGTAATAACTACCTTATAGTCTGGGCAGAAGGGGAATAGCTAGTATCCCTGTGCCAGCCTTTTTCAGGTGTGTGTGTGTGTGTGTGTGTGTGTGTGTGTGTGTGTGTGTGTGTGTGTGTGTGTGTGTGTGTGCTTATAAAACAAATCTCCAGGAGTGTGTGAGTCAGCTACTTGGGCAGGGACATGAAGCACTCATTGGACAGAGAGAGAGTTTTGGAAGTCATGACTTGGCCACTCAGCTGAAATGTCAGTTCTGTAGCTGTGCCAGTGGGGCGTCTTATTGGGGATCTGGAGAAATAGGGATAAACCAGCCCTGGACTCACTGTGGTCTCTGTGTCCTCTTAAGGGAAATTGCACTTGATGCAGTGAGCTGCATCTGGAAATACTGTGTGTGTACTTGTCATCCTCCCAATGTACATCCCCCACTGGTGATAGTGGTGAGGATTAAGGCTACTTGATTACTTCTCCAGAGGTGGGGCATCACATATATTGGTTAGAAATGGTGGGATATCCACATATTGGGATTCAGTGGTGTGGATATTGAATTCCTCTAGCCTGTAAACAGTGATCACTAAGGAAGGTGCTTGTACTCTGTCAGCCGCATAATGAACATTCAGAGTTTCACATCATAATAGTTTCATTTATTTTTTGTTAGCTTAGTTACTCAGGGAGAGCATTCAAGGATGTTAGCAGAGGAGTATGGCAAGCTGCCAAGGAGCAAGTTGGCTGAGATGTGCCAGGCCAAAGGACTGAGGCATGCCAACCTGACTAAAGCAGAAATGATTGCAGCCTTTGTCACAGCTGCATCTTAGACGAGCAACCAGGACGACAACCAGACTGGCCTTGTGGATGTACAACTCTCCAAAACTGGACAGTTCATCCTTTCCACAGATGATTTAAAAATCTGACTTGAACTGGAGGACAAACAGTTAGAAATAGAATCAGCAGAGAGACTGTGGCATTTGGACGCTGAAGAAAAGGAGAAACAGATGGCATTACAATCAGCAGAGAGACTGCGATGTCTGGAAGCAGAAGAGAATGAGAGGCAGAGGCAACATGAAAAGGAGATGTTGACTCTTCGCCAGGGTTATGGAGGTAATGGTGAATGGAGTAACCGAACCCCAGAAGGAACAATTCTGGAAATACTGTGTGTGTATACTTCTCATTCTCCCAGTGTACGGCCCTCCACTGGTGCTAGTGGTCAGGCTACTTGATTACTGGACCAGAGGTGGGGTGTCATAACATGGATAGTTGGTCTGATCCAAATAGGACTTTTTGTAAGCTTTAGCCTACATGTCATTCTACACTTCTCAATGCAATGATATTTAGAACTTTTTTTTTTTCATGTGCGGAAATGGCATTGCCATTAGCACTCTTACAAGAGTAGTGACAGTCCATTTATATACTTGCTGGACTTTTCACAAGTAATGATATCAAGTTAGTTCCAGAATTAATTATTAATAAAAAAATGTAAGGAATTAAGGATGGAGAAATATAAACTTTCTCATATACTAATATACTTAGATAAAGAGCAAATGTATTTGTTGCATTTACCAAGTACCATTAGTCATACGTATAAAAAGTCATGTTTCTTACAAGTTACACTGTGTAGGCAAGAAAGAATAATGTGGATACATGTCAGTCTCTCCTGTTCTGTGGAACATATGAAGGATATCCATAGCACTGGTACTGTATGACATATGACTGACAGATTTTAATAATATTCTGTAACAATCCCTAGAATATAAATTGTAACACTGAAACGTCCAGTGAAATGTCTGCATAACTACCACATTAAGCTGCTGCAATGGTAATGCCTACAATATCCTCCTATATTGCATTTTGTGCTTACAGCAGGTACCATTTTTACAGATTCTGAGGAATGTTAATTAATAAATAATTTTCTGAGATGACCTAAATATCTTATTCTTCTTGAAATAAATGACCATATCACAATTTTAATGTGAATGAATTTCAGTTGCACCCTTTGTAATAGTTTTTTGACTGCCTCATAAATATTAAAGGGTGTGCTTACTGTGTAATATTTGAAGCTATACTTCTGACACACAAGCACTTTCCCCACATACTGCCAAAAGGCTCTGTTACATCATTTTAATAAATTTGTAGAATGACTACTACTTATGTATTATTATACTGATTTAAATATTTTTGTCACCATGCAATATCTCCATAATGAGGTTATACAGACAGTTGACATCTCTGACTAAGTTATTTGATGTATATTTTAAACAGGTCAGCTAGGTGAGAACAGTATATCACAGTTACATATTGAGGAGCACAGCTACAACACAAATGCATTAATCCGTCAGACCATTTGCCATTATGTCCTATCAAGAAACCACATTCGTACCATTCTTACACATAGTAAAGGGTCACCAAAAGGTAGACCACAAACTGTCTAACACCTCAAATTCCATGAGTAAAAGCAGAAATGTCTTTGCAGTTGGTGACCCTGTTGTCATGCATATGGATACAATATTTACAAGACTGGACAAAGAAAGGATTTCAATTAATTATCTTTCTGGTGCCAGGATCCGTGATATCACAAAGGCTCTCATCAGACAAATATGATAATGACCTGGTGGTAGCCCATGTGGGTGTGAATGACTTGAGCTTCATAACCCTGAGATACATGCAGAGGGATGTGTTAGATCTCACCATACATGCAACTGATGCAAGCTAGACATTGGTCTAGAGTGGAATCATTCATTCATTCAACCATAATGAGACCCATATACAAAGAAAAGATGATTGACTTCACCAATTGTCTTCGCCATTGGGGTCATGCTAAGGGGGCCAATATGTTTCAGCATGGGATGAGATGATTGACAGTCTGACGTGTTTTTCCAAGGTTAGCCTTCATCTTCTGCATACTTGCAAAACCCCTTGCTTCTCCCAATATACCTTATTTTAAGCAGAGTCTGGTTAATGCACATTCCAACATAGCACATAACACACATTGGTATAGACATTTCCAGCCTTAAATTGGACCATATAAATGAGAATATTCTCAATACCAGGAGTCTTAACAACAAATTGCTTAATTTTGGAGCTGTCTTGCAATTTGAACACATAGGCATTTGTGTAGTTACTGATAATTGGCTTCAATGTAAAGAAAGCATTTCCTTTGTGTGTGGGGTTTATGCCTGCCATACATTTAGGACTAATAGAAACAGTATTGACATTTTCATATTAGCCAAGGAATACATTACATGTCAGATTAACAGAGACCAACAAACTGAAGTATTCAAATTCCAACTTACCCTAAGCAAGACAAATTATCAACTTATTGTCTACTACAGGACACCCTCCATGTCCCCTTAAAACCATGCAAAATATCTAAGTGTACTTGAGTTACAACCTATTAAACAAAAACAATCTTTTATAATGGGAGATTTCAACTATTTTTCAATAAACTGGAGTATCATTACCTCCAAAGTTTGGTATTCTTTGGAACAGATAAATTCTTCCCTTATATGCTTCCTTCACCCTCTTGTAAAAATTGTTTTTTTAATACACATGAACCTAAAGCTACAAAATTTCATCCAGTGATACATTGCATTTGTTGATCTGAATGACAGTAAAGTTTACTTTGACTTAACAAACCAACTAGAGGACAGCACTATTCTTGAACTGGTCCTAACTAGAATAGGCACTATGTGTACTATCTCTCTAGTTTATCAGTTTGGTTAAGTCTGACCACAATCGTTTAACATTCTCTTTCAAAATCTCTCAAACTCATGCAGAAAAAAAATAATTATGAATTTAAATATTTCAAATGGACAAGCTTCATCAAATGCTATGATCAGCTATCCAAATTCTCTTGTAACATCATTAAATTCGATACATTTCAGCTGCTGTTTATACAAAGCAGTTATAATCCCACATATATAATTCCCTCAAATGGGCCCTCCCTACTAGAGTCAGTATAATGGGTGGTTTTAGAGCACACTACTCTGGTGGTCTATCACCTAAAATAAACTCTATAACAAGAGAAAAAACAAACTTTGTAAATCATACAAGTAATCTAATATTCCTCATATCAAAGATTAAAGACTAAATCATGATTATCAATAAGGAATTAAAAAGTATTGTCCTTGCTAATAAGGCAAATCATGAATTGAAATTAACCTCTGAATGCAGTTATAAGCCCTTCCTTGCTTACATTAGGAAACTGAGGAATAATACCCAGCACTGTTCAGAATTTATGCAAAATGGAATCACGCACTCAGACCCAGTAGACACACAACAATACACTAGCAGACAAATTCAGTGCAAACCTTCTAATATCACAACAGAACACATCATGAAGGTGTTCTCTAAAATCAAAAATACTACTTCCCTGAGGCCTGATAATTTACCTGAATGCCAAATAAGTAGCAGAAAGTATGCCCTTTTGGGGCCCTTCCTTATACTGGTTTAACTGGACTGAGCTACAGGATTTGTCCCAGATGTATAGTAAACTGTAGTGGTGATCCCCCTATAAAAGTTCAGCCCTATGACCAAGCAGGGAAAATATATATATCCATTAGCCTGACTTACTCTGATTTGTAAAGCCACAGAATGCATAATATCTGCCCTCATACACTTTGGTATCAAAAACATTAATCTGGCTTTGTCAAAGGTACATACTGCCTACTCAGTTTAGTTTACTTCTCCAAGAGTGTCACACCGCCTGTCTATAGTAATCATTCTCTTTACCCACCTTAATTGGATCTGGCCAAAGTGCTTGACACTATGCCATATGATGTCACTGTAACCAAGCTAAGTGCCTTAAAAAAGAGACCCAAACATAGCAAAGTGAATGACCAGCTGGCTGAAAGATGAAACCCACACATGTAAGGTAGCAGGTTCCTCCCTACTAAGTATTACAGTAATTAGTGACATGTCCCAAAGCTTTGAACCTCAATCTCGCCTTTTCTGCAACAACTTCTCCAATCTTCATTTGACAAGTCAGAAATTTTGTCTAAGTTTGCAGATGAGGGAAAACATGGTGTTATTGTTAACTCACCCTCTAATACTCATTCACTAGAGCAGGAACTAACCCTTGAAAAAAATTGGTACATGAAAAAGGGGATGAAAAAAATGGGTATTGGTACATTTGGTAAGCAGCTCTTTTCCTCAATGTACAGTACAGCCAGTACAGTATCATAAATAATGCAGTAGTCAGGGATCTTGCAACCTGTGTCAACAATTTTACCACAATGTAATAGCAATTGTCAGAAAATCCTTCTGTTCAGCACAACTAATATTTAATGGCATATCATCCAGGTAAAAAAATATCAGCCCTCTTCAAAGAGCTCTTCTTATACCAATTATTGAGTACAACATCCCCTTCAGACTATACCATTCTAGGCATATTAAGTAGCTGGAAATGCTGAAGAGGTTTGTGACCAAGAAAACTGTTTGTTTAAAGTCTCTACACCACCATGAAAGGCTTAAAGTGCTATTCCTTAACTTTTTAATAAGCTTTTATGTGGTGATCTATGCCTTACATTCCATACACTTAGAGATCCCATCTTCCTTGTTGTTCATTTCCACAAGTCAAATAACTGCAGCAATAGCAGAGCAAGGGACTTAAATATTCACCAGCACATATATAAAATTCATCAGAGAGATAAATTTATTATTAAACTTCTACCTCATGTCTGGAACAAACATACTGTGCAAGTTAAACACAATGGCAACCTAACATTTTTCAAATGAAATCTGGATTATTGGATGGGTACCCAATACATTTACTCCAGGACTGACCAGTTTTGCCCTTCATGACAAGGACAGTAGAGCATGATGATGAGTATTGGTGAGGTGCAAGTAGCCTTGTGACTTCTTGTACTTCCTATGATCCCTTGTGACTTCTTGTACTTCCTATGACCTCCTATGATCAGTATTCCACCTTTGACATTGACAGCTGAAACTTATCTTTTGTTACCATGTTTAAGGTGCAGCAGATAAAACAACCATGTTTTATTCATGCAAGCCGCAAAAAATAAACTCTCATCAGTAATGCACTGTAATAAGGTTTTGGGACATAGGAGTTAGATGAAAGCACTATACACAAATGGATGCCAAGGCATAGAACTTTTAGGAGATTAACCACAGCCTTTCAAAAATGAGTTCAGACCCTTCCTACTGTACTTATTCAGCAAAATAGGTTTCTGATAGACCATATATCATAACAGGTAAGCGGTACTGCTGATAAGTTCATGAAGAATATAGCTGAAGTACCCATAATGTAGCTGAGTAAAATCTGTTTTGAAATATGCCTTATGATTCTGAGACAGCTACTACACTGAAATAACCAGCAAGTAAAATATTCAAGAATTGTATCCATCCACTGCTGTCATAACATAAAATTAATACTACCCAATACTAATTTATTGCTTTATAAAACAGTTTTAAGTAGTCCTATGTTATTTCAGCAACACTTCAGCAATGATAAAGATCTGGGTAAAGTACAACATTTTGGGGTAAAAATTACAAACATGTCCCTTCACTCAACTAGAGACTTGATTTTCCATGATATTAATGAAAATCTACTTTCAGAACTTGGAGGCACCTCAAAGACCTAATTTCCTTATCACCTGCGCTCTGTGATTGATTGACTTGCCATTCTCTGCCTGGTTATTGCTGATCTCTGTCTGCATTTGATTTCTCCTACCCATCTGCCTTGCTGCTGTTTTACTTTTAAACTTTGTGGCTTTTGAGTTGCCACTTCTGCTATAAATCTGATTTTGGACAGTCCTCCCAGTCTCATCTCATCAGCTCATTCTAATAGGCACTAGATCAACTGGAAAGCCACCCCTTAGTCTTTTAAACTTGAATTATCTTCTCTTTCTATCTTCCCATTTACTAAACAATGTACTTTATTCAGCAGCTTTTACTGTATTTGTGCTTCTTACTAATTTATTTAGATTTTTGCTGCATGTTCTTAAAGTGTTCAGCTGCATTTATTATGCTGCCTACACTGCTGCTTGCTAGTAGCCTGATTACATTGTAATTGTTATTCTAAACCTTTTAGTTCCGATTTAAGCATTTTGTTTTCAAACTAGATATCTTCATAAGGAAGGTTTGTGGTTTACATGTTTGTGGCAGGAGAGGTAGTTTATAACCTTCTGAGTTGAGAATTGCTTGTTGAAGGCTTATTGTGCCTGTTATTCTACGTTTTGTTGTTCTGGTTTAAACACTTGAAATCTAAAGAAGTTATTTTATATTAAGAAGGTCTGTGGTCTACACTCTTGTGGCATTAGTGTGAAAAGATATGAATTCCAACAAGTAGAAATGCTTACTTTATTAACACCACAGAATAAAGCTTTCAGGAAATACCCTTCATCAGTATTCACTCATAATTTAGAACATCAGACATTTTATACTTTAAAACACAGCACACATGACACAGCCAACCAATTAGAACTTTCAAGTAATTAATGCATATAAAAAAGTGTACTAGATTTTTAAAAAAGCAAGCCACTTAAATACAAGCAGTTATATGAACAATAACCCATAAGTTCTATTCATATTGAGAGTTTCTTTCCATTAA
The DNA here is from genome assembly GCF_019279795.1 of Protopterus annectens. Taxonomy (NCBI): domain Eukaryota; kingdom Metazoa; phylum Chordata; order Ceratodontiformes; family Protopteridae; genus Protopterus; species Protopterus annectens. The sequence goes on along the minus strand of NC_056748.1, from coordinate 586,932,172 downwards.
AACAATTTTATCTAGTTCTATTTATATTGCATTTGTTTTTCCATTAAAAACTTTTTTATCATTATCATATTATTTAAGCCATGAGGTTTATCAGCATCAAGCCTGGTGATCCATTTATATTTGGCTATATTTAATTTATTATTAATATCACCTCGTCTCAAATTTTTATGTAGCACTTCTAGAACTTTAAATTTAAAATCATGTATTTCATTATTTTCCATGATATGCTTTGCCGATGCATCCATTATCACTTTTCTTCTAATTTCTGACATGCTTGATTATGCGGTCCCTTAGCTGCCTTGATCATTTACCTATACAAAAACTTTCACATTTTATACATGTTCCTAAATAGACAACTAATGTAGTGTTGCACATTGCCTGACATTTTAATTTATACCTACGTTTAGTTATAGGATGTTCAAAATCAACTAAGTTGCAGACATTCCTACAACTACAATTATGACAAGACAACATGGGACAACTGGGACCATGGCATTAATATAAAGTCCTTATACCAAAGTTGCCTTTTTAGATTCATACTGTTTCTATATGTGAATCTTGGTTTATTGCCAAAAAGATTAACCAACTCAGGCATGGACATCAATATCCGCCAATTCATTTTAATAATATTCTCTACTTTCCTTGTCATTCTATTAAATGTAGTCACATATCGAACAGTTACACTGCGGTGGTGGTGCTGCGCTAGCGTTGTTGCCTCACAGTAAGATGTTGTCCTGTTCGATTCTCAGCTAGAGCGTCTTCTGTGTGGAGACATGCGTGAATGGGCGTACCTTCACTGAAGGTTCTGCATCAGGGCTGGCAACTCGGCATGTAAAAATCTACTGCCAATCATTAGCGGACCGGAGTTCTGCTGTGGCGACCCCTAACCGGGAAATGCCGAAAGACACAACAACCATCTTATGCAAATTATTTATAGAGGGTAATTCCTTTTCTTCTACCTTTCCAAAGAAAGGTTGTGCTATTTGCATTCTTTTATCTAATACTTCTTTCATGATTTCAGCTACCAAATCTGTATTATAACCTCTATTTTTGAAATAATTTGCTAATTTCTCCCTTTGCTCCTTGCACTTATCTTCTTCTGTATTTAACCTACTTGTTCTTAAAAATTGAGCCTTAACTATTCCCCAAAAGATATGCTGAGCATGCATACTTTTGGTATGTGTATATTTATTTACTTGAACCTCTTTATTATAAACACGTTTTTAATAGACCAGATTCTTTAAATAATTGAACATCAAGGTATACAATTTTGTTATATGAAAAAGTCACTGTAAACTTCAAAAAGGGCGTAGTGCTAGTCAAATATTCAACAAATCAGTCCATTAAATACTATTTATTCCCCTTCTATACCAAAAAACAATCATCTACAAAATGTTGATAGAATAAAACATTATCCTTAAATTGTTTTATATCACTATACACATATTCACATTCCCATTGATTCAGTACAATGTTAGCATATGTATTTGCCATGGGCGTACCTATGGCTACAAATGCTATTTGCAGGTATGTTGACCATCAAACAAAAAAACATTCTTAGTTAAAACTACTTCAATTAAACTGCAAATATTCCCTACTGATCTACCATTTATGTCAGAGTGCCTACATAAAAATTCACGTATGACATTAATACCATATCCATTTGCAATCACCGGAAAAAGGGAACTTATATCAAGTGTGACCAACAAAAAGACTTCCACTTTATTATTCTTATACCATCCATGTAACTTAGACAAAAAATCACCTGTGTCTTTGATGTAACTTGGACATAACCACAGATATTTACTTAGAATGCCTTGTATATAAATGGACAGGGGCTATGTTGCCCATTCTCTTCCCGAGACTATAGGTCTCATTGGTGGTTTATATGTAGATTTATCCAATTTAGGAATTCCATATATTAGAGGTATTCTGGGGTATGGAACAGTAAAAAAAAGTGAAAAGTTCTAATGAAATACCACCTTGTAATTGTAATAACATATTGGACCTGGCCATCACCAACATGGACGACAGGTGTTCCACACCGGAGGTCAACCCGTCACTGGTTAGATCAGACCATAAACTAATCACTCTGGATGTCCACACACCCACCACCACCCCAACCAAGGAAACCACAGTGAAAAACTTTTCTAAAGCAAACTTCACCTTACTTAAGGCAGAGGTGATAAATTTCACAGCCCACACGCTAAAGGATAACACTGCCCAAGATGCAGAATCCTTTACAAATTGCACTCTATGAGCACCTACAAGGATGCATGGATCATGCCATCCCTAGAAAAACCAAGACTCACTCCCCTAAAAGAAGGAAACCAGTCTGGTGGACCCCTGCCATGAACAAGTTATACAACAAAAGGAGGAAATTAGTTGAGAAAAAAAGCATATCCCAAGAAGGAAAGACATCCCTGATCAGTATCAGTAAGAAACTAAGGTCCCTCATAAAATCATCCAAGGCTAACTTTGAAAGAAAAATAGCCAAGGATTCGAAAGATAACCACAAAGCCTTCTTTAGCTATGTCAAGAATCTAAGTGGCAACTCACAGATATGCTCTGAGCTAGTACAAAATAGCACAAAATATACTGAACCTACTGATATTGCCAACATCCTGGCAGATACATTCAGTGAAAACTTCACCTCCTTCTCACCTTCAAAAGGACCCACAACAATACCGGAAATGTGTAGTGTCCCAGAAATCACAGAAGCACAGGTGAAAACAGCCCTTTCAAAAGCCAAAAAAACAGCATCAATGGGGCCAGACGGTGTCCCAGGCTGCGTCTTGCACGAACTACAGAATGAACTAACCCCCCACCTAAACACGCTGTTCAACCTCAGCCTCTCCACAGGCTACGTGCCCATAGAATGGTGCACAGCAATGGTTATTCCGCTCCACAAAGGAGGGGCCAACACTGAACCTGGTAACTATCGTCCCATAAGCCTGACTAGACTGGTCTGCAAGGCTATGGAGTGCATCATCATGGAACTCATTAAAAAAGATATTGGGAGCCTCCAAACACTTGACCTGACCCAGTTCAGCTTTGTTAAGGGCAGATCATGCCTACTAAACCTAATTGACTTCTTTGAGACAGTCACCAAGGCCATAGACAAGGGAAAGGTGGTTCACACAGCCTACCTTGATCTCGCCAAGGCGTTCAACACCATTCCTCACTCAGGTATTATAGAAAAACTCACCAGCCTGAACATAAACCCCTATATCACAAGATGGGTTGCCAACTGACTTACAGACAGAACTCACACTGTAAGAATAGCAGGCTCCAGGTCCAACTCTAAACCAGTCACAAGTGGTGTCCCGTTAGGCTCGGTCCTGGGACCCCTACTGTTTGGCATATAATTCTCAGAAGTACAGGCAAACACAGGAGGACTATGGCTAACCAAGTTCGTCGATGACTGCAAACTGGGAGCCATAATTGACTCTCTGGCTGACACGGACATCCTTCAAAAAGGCCTTACTGAGACAGACACCTGGTGTCAAAGTCATGGCCTCAAGATAAATGCCAAAAAATGTGTAGTCATCCCGTTTGGGAAAAACAAAACACCCACGAATTACCACATAGGTGGCAGCCCCCTTAATACAGAAGAGGTAATAAGAGATCTGGGGATTCAGGTAGATAGTAATCTCTCCTTTGGCGATCATATTGACAAAGTAGTTAGGAAATCCTTCGATGTGGTCCATCTAATTACTAAAGGGTTCGCATCTAGAAATAAAGAGGTTATAGTGCCCCTCTACTCACCACTCATCAGACCCATCATAGAGTACAATGCCCCATTTGGGATGTACCTCACAAGACACTTCCAACAGCTGGAAAGACCACAAAAGCACCTCACCAAGAGGATTACTGGCCTCAAACATATGTCCTATGCAGCCCGACTGAAAAAACTCTGGCTGTACTCAGTGGCATATCGTTTGCTCTGAGGTGATCTCTGCCTGACTTACAAGGCCATGTCCAACTCAGAATTGATGGACATGCCCCACCTAAAGAAATCCAAGTCACTGCGAGCCACTCACTCTAGTGAGCTAAACCTCACCACAACAATAAATAGAACATAGATTCCTGTCACAGAGACTCCCCATGCTTTGGAACAAAATTCCTAACTACATTAGGCAGACCCCCTCACTAACACTCTTCAAGAGAAATCTTGACGAGTGGATGGGTAACAGAAAATACACCACTGGGATCACTTCATTGGCTCTGCTTGACAGAGGCTCAGTTAATTAATCAATGGGGCGGCGAAAGCCAACACACTCTGGCTAGGCTTATAAATGCCCTCGGGCAGATAGACTAGTACCTACCTATGAACCTATGAACTTCAGCAATAAAATTCTTAACTTCAAAAAAATTTATAATTTTAAAAGTATTTCATCTAATAAAAATGCATTCATTAGTTGTACATACACACTGACTTGTAATAAAGCACTATTGTACCACCCTTATCCACTTGTTTCACAATTATATTTCTATTTTTCATGTAACTCAGTTAATGCTTTGTATTCTTCATAAGTTAAATTAAACACAACTCAAAGACAAGCCACCCTGGTGGAATCACAATATCATTCGGTTATACAACAAAAGAAAAAAAATCTTGGCCAAGCATAGAAGGAATAAAGCCATACATATTAAAAGCCACCTGACCAATGTGGAGGAGACCTGTCTGGTGGACCCCTGCCATAAATAAGCTATACAACGGAAGGAGGAAGCTACTACATGATAGAGCAAAATCCCAAAAAGGGAAGGCATCTCTGATCAGTACTAGCAAGAAACTACGATCCCTCATAAAATCATCTAAGGCCAGCTTCGAAAGAAAAATTGCACAAGATGCTAAAGATAATCACAAGGCCTTCTTTAGTTATGTCAGGAACCTGAGTGGCAACTCCCAGATATGCTCTGAGTTAGTTCAAAATGACAAAAAATACACTGAACCCACAGACATTGCCAACATCCTGGCAAACAGGTTCAGTGCAAACTTCCCCCCCAAAAGAGCAAATGTCTGTCCCAACAGAGTGTAGCCTCCCTGACATCACAGATGCACAGGTGAGAGCTGCCGTCTCCAAAGCAAGAAACACAGCATCAATGGGACCGGACGGTGTCCCGGGCTGTGTCTTACATGAACTCTAAGAAGAACTGAACCCTCACATAAAGTCACTGTTCAATCTCAGCCTTACTACAGGATATGTACCCAAGAAATGGCGTACAGCAACAGTGGTCCCACTCCACAAAGGTGGTGCCACAACGGACCCTGGAAACTATCGCCCTATAAGCCTGACTAGCCTGGTCTGCAAAGCTATGGAGCGTATCATCATGAAACTCATAAACAAAGACATTGGGAACCTCCATACACGGGATCCTACACAATTTGGCTTTGTTAAGGGCAGATCTTGCTTCTTGAACCTGGTCAACTTCTTTGAAACAGTCACCAAGGCCGTAGATGAAGGGAAGGTAATCCACACAGCCTACCTGGACCTCACAAAAGCCTTCGACACAATGCCCCACTCGGGCATCATAAATAAGCTCACCAGCTTAAATATCAACCCCTATGTCACAAGATGGGTTGCAAACTGGCTCAGTGATAGAACTCACATGGTCAGAATTGCAGGTGCCTTGTCAGACTCTAAACCAGTTACAAGTGGCATCCCACAAGGCTCAGTCCTGTGACCTCTCTTGTTCGGTATATATTTCTCTGAGGTACAGGCTAACATGGGAGGACTATGGCTGACCAAGTTCGCAGATGACTGCAAACTGGGATCCATAATCGACTCGCCGACTGACCCAAGCATCCTCCAAAAGGGTCTCACAGAGACGGATAACTGGTGCTGGAGCCATGGCCTAAAGATAATGCAAAAAAGTGCATAGTCATCTCCTTTGGGAAAAACAAAGTGCCCACAAATTACCACATAGGTGGTAATCCATTAAGTACGGAAGAAGTAATTAGGGATTTGGGGACCCAAGTAGATAGCAATCTCTCCTTTGACAATCATGTTGCCAAAGTGGTTAGAAAGACCTTCTATATAGCCCACCTTATCACGAAAGGGTTCACATCTAGATCAACAGAGGTCATTGCGCCCCTCTACTCATCACTCATCAGGCCCATAATTGAATACAATGCCCCATTTGGGATGTACCTTACCCGACACCTGCAGCAACTGGAAAGACCCCAAAAGTACCTCACCAAGAGGATCAAGGGACTCAAACAGATGCCCTATGCAGTTAGGCTAAAGAAACTCCAGCTCTACTCAGTTGCTTACCGCCTACTCAGAGGCAATCTGTGCCTGACGTATAAAGCCATGTCCAACCCAGAATTAATTGACATGCTCCACCTCAGGAAATCCAAATCCCTTAGAGCTACACGCTCCAGGGACTTAAACCTCAGCACAGAAATAAATAGGACATGCTGGAGGGACAGATTCATATCCCAGAGGCTCCCCACACTCTGGAACAAAATCCCAATCCATGTTAGGCAGAGTCCCTCAATGACCCTCTTCAAGAGAAATCTTGACGAGTGGATGGGAGATCATAGGTTTACCCCTGGGATCTCTTCTGTGTCCCTACTAGACAGAGGCACAGTAAACTAATCTCAAAAGGGCTATCTTCTGTGACCTACTATACAGAGGCACAGTCAACTAATCTAAAAGGGTGGCGAACACCAAACACACTCTGGCTAGGCTTATAAATGCCCTAGGGCAGATAGCCTAGTATCAACCTATGAACCTATAAACAGGCAGCTAAGATGGTTAATTAATATTTCAAAGGCTAAACCTTGGCCAGGTTGAAGTAAGATTGCTTCTCAGGCAATGGACAGCCACAAAGCTTTCTACAGCTGTGTCTGTAACCTCAGGGGAACTACACAAGAATGTGCAGAACTTATTGTAAATGTCATCATACACACTGAACCAGAGGCCATTGCCAACCTTTAGGCAGACAGGTTCATCTCAAATTTCTCCCTTCACCCCCCAATAGTCAAAAGGAAATACTGCATACCACAATCCCCCAAACATTACTTTGGAACAAGTCATCAATTCACTTTCCATGGCCAAAAACACAACACCAGTGGGTCCCAATAGCATCCCAGGATGTTTAATAAATATCATGAAACATAACCTGTCTGTTCCACTTCAGTCTCTCTTCAATTGGAGCCTAAAGTCAGGTTTTGTGCCTAAGGAATGGAAGATGGCTACAGTCATTCCTCTGCATAAAGTAGGTCCAATCACTCATCTGGGTAACTACAGGCCCGTAGGTTGTACTAGCCTCATATGTAAGGACATGGAAGGAGTCATTATGGACATGATAAATGAGTACATAGTTAATCTGCAAATGTTGAACCCATCACAGTTCTGCTTTGTTAAAGGAAGGTGATGTCTATTAAATCTGGCGGACTTTTTTGAGAGGGTCACCAAAGCACTGGAAGAAGATAAGACTGTGCACACATCTTACTTCAACCTGGCCAAGGTTTATGATACAACACCCCATTCAGGCATTATAGACAAGCTCACTGATTTAGGTATAAACTCTTTTATCTCCCACTGGATAGCCAATTGGCTCACTGATGGGACCCAAGAGGTCAAAATATGTGAGGTCACCTCCAACCAATAGTCCAGTCACTAGTAGAGTTCCCCAGGGTTCTGTACTAGGTCTGCTTCTTTTTGGCACGTATTTATTTGGAATAAAAGAAAATGCTGAAGGTTTATGGCTAGGTTTACAGCTGTGGGTTATCATCATCTCCACTGCAGGCATTGGCGTTCTTCAATAAGGTCTATCTGTGACTAACAAATGGTTCCAAAGCCATGATTTTAATCTCAGTGCTAAGAAATGCATATTTGTACCCTTTGGAAGGTCAACTATCCTGGCTAACTATGAGGTTGATAATGCATCCCTAAGAGTCAACCCACTGGTAAGAGATCTGTGTACGTATGAAGACAATAGTCTTACTTTTGGCCATCTTGTGGCCAAAGTGGTGATGAAATCCTTTTATGTTGTGCTGTACATAAGGGCATCGCATTTAGGTCCAAAGAAATCATTATCCCACTTTACTCCACCCTTATCATACTAGTTATAGAGTACAATGCTCCCTTAGGTGTGTACCTGACCAAGCATATGCAGCAACTAGAGTGAACTTGGAGATTCCTTACAAAAAGAATACAAGGCATAACAAATCTACCTTATGTGGAGCAACTTGGAGCCCTTTGCCTCTGCTCAGTTTCTTGTAGACTACTGAGGGGTGATTTATGCCTGGCTTACAAGGCATCCACAAACCTCACTATAAGCGAATCTCCTACATATTCATAAGTCAAAGAGTACCAAAAATACAAGATCTAGAGATCTGAATTATTTCTGTAACTTAAATAGAACATGTTGAAGAGAGAGATGTGTGTCCCAGAGACTGTCCCTCCTCTGGAACAGGCTCCCCATCCATGTGAAGCTGAGCTTGTCTATTACCCAGTTTAACTGCAGTCTAGACCAGTGAATGGGGAATAGGAAATTTACACAGGGCCTGGCATCCTTGTCCCTTATGGACAGAGGTAGCTTATAAATGCCTGGACCTCAATGTCCTATTTGGATACAGGACATCATTATTCTTTTGGGAAAACTTGATTAGGCTTAGAAAGGCCCTTGGTGTTGTTAGCCTAGTAACAATCTTTGAATCTGTGAAAGAAAAAAAAACAGCATACTAGAAATGCACTTAGTATGTTTATCCATAAAAAGTGCATTCTTTAGTGAATGGAAATTTTGAAATACTAAACAGTTAAAACATGCAAAAGGCACAGCTGTTTAAAGTAAATTATCATCTCATGGTTCTGAGATAAATAGCAAAAGAATCTCATTAAGAAATGGTTGAGTGATTTGATTTTACATTTTAATTACAGTCACGGCAACTTAGTACTAGGTTCAGTATGGCACATATTAAAAGCAGAAATACAAGTGGTACTGTACTAATTAGCTGCAGTAAAATAAATGCATTGAACCCCCTCCTTTGAAGGAAAAAAGAGGTTGTATCATTATCTGTCTTGCTTTTTTTAACTCACAACTATTCTCAGCAAACTCTGGAAATTAATTTGGAGGCTGTAAGGTCAATATCAGAAGTCCTTCAACTTCATGTTGAGCTACTTTTATGTTATGGTCAACAGATATGTGATTCAAATGTATGCATTTGAAAATTCTAGATGAAGCAGATATTTATACGTATAGTTCTCTGTTTCTCAACATATTTATCCATACTAGACTGGATAGATGTCTTACAATACTGTGGACAGTGTTCATAGGTTCATAGGTTCATAGGTTTATACTAGGTTGTGATAAATCTATCCTCCAGCACGTCCATTTATATCCGTGCTAAGGTTATTTTGCCATAGCTTTGCAGACTAGACTTGGTCCGGGAGGCTACACTGGCTGGGATAGTTATCTCTCCTAGGTTCCTACATAGCTGAAAAAAGGCCTTATGATTGTCCATCATGTAATAGCTTTATGATATGAGGTAAAACCCTTCTTCCTAGAGTGTTTCATTTCCTGTACTTCCTTGAATGTGTTATGCGTATAACATATTTTTTTAAAGAAAAAGTTGGTCTGTACCATGCAATGGCATTTATGAGCCTTGATATGTTTGGATGTCTTTCATGCCAGGTATGACTGATACTTGTATAAGTGATTCCACCTGCTGCTTCCTTCCTAAGGTTTCAAACCACTGAAGATTGTGGCAGTTGTGTTCTGCTTACATATAAATGAGAGTGTCCTTACGTTTTTTTATTACATTGATAAATCTGAGTTAAGCACACACTAGGAATTCTCCTCTTCTTGTTTTAATTTTCTTCTGAGACATGGCTTCCTTTGGCATGTGTCACATAGCCAAAAGATAAAAGTTCATGCAATGTTGTTATTGCTGAGATATTATACCATCCTATGTAAGTCTGTGATTGTGTAAAATGGAATGTATAGTTTGACATAGCATTATTGTTTATAGTTATATTAATGACAATTTTTATATGTTGTTTAGTTATTTATATTACTGATATTTCATTATACATGCCTACAAATATTGATACCAGCAGCAATGGCATATATCTGTTTGTAATGAATTTTATTTATTTATTTGTACATATATACATACCTAACATACATACAATGTGTTAACTGGGAGTAGAGCACTGATCATACTGGAGCAATTTCAGTCTCAGCTCAGAATGTGAAAACACACCAAGTGGAAAAATAAAAATAATTTAACAATAAAAGAGTGCACTAAAAACCAAGGAATAGTTAATATAGAAAAAATGATAAAGAAGGCAGTCAGCAGAAACCACTATATGTAATACTTACATCAGTTAGAGTAACAATATTTTAGGAGTTAGAGAGATGCTGTAGTAAAAATGATAGGCAGTATCTGTCAGAGATTAGGAGACTACGTAATGTGACCTGAAGCAGAGCAGTTACAAGCAACTTGTACTGTGAGATGTTCTTTAACTTGTGCCCAAAAGGAGGAGGAGTTAAAGTGACCTTTAAGATTTGAAGCTTTAAATAAATGTTACTTCTAGCCCAAAAAAATAATAGACATGTTGTTTCTACTAAAACTACAAAATGTTGTCCTAATCCTTGCTACATTTACTCAAGAAAGCAGTTTAGTAATACCATAAAAAGTTGTTGTGGTCTGTGCTACACTTAATAATGTATTAATTACTCAGAGAGCGAAAATACTTGTTATTACACATATGTGAACATTTTACTGTTCTGTAACCATTCCTTATAAAAGTGATGAGGGAACATAATGATCCATAATTACTATATAAGTGGAAGTTTAGATTTGTAATTTTATACAATTTACAGTCCAGAGTACAAAAAAGGTCCCATCTTTAACAAGTGCATCATAAATTATTCTGTTCTCATTTAGATTGTTTGCCGTTTTGTAAACTTTTATTGTATTTAATCAAAAATGTGTATTGTGCTTCCTGTAAGACATCTGGGTAAAATGCATTTCAGCAGGCCACGCAGCGGTGTGTTGCTAAGAAAAGCATAAATGTCTATTTCACATTGTACCCATGAAGCTTTAAAATGAAGTTTCGACTTCTTGAAAATAGAAGAGGGATTTATGAAGCTTATAACAAAGGCAGGATATATTTATGTACAAGGTGCTTGCTTTGATGCCTCTGGTTCCTCTATAATGTAACTCTGTGTGGTCTAAAGTATGGACTACTATGCCATAAAGGAATGTTGTGTAATCTGATTGATAGCATATTATCTGATTATTTGCATTTCTGGTCTAGTCCTAGCCATAAAATGAGATATTCTGCAAAAAGCAATTTTTTCAACTCATATAACACCATTTTAGAGATTGTTCAATTAACTTCATTAAAAAGAGATATCCACTAGATATATTTATATACACTTTGCCTTTTCTTTGTCATTTTGAGACAACAACCTGTCATCCAAATGAATAACAATGATTATTTAACTTCTTTCCTCCATTAGTGATATAGGGGCAAAAAGAGCTGTCTATACCTCAGCCAACACAAATTCACTTAGTGTCTTAGGTTCTTAATGGTATGAGCAGGGAAAATTGTCATGTCTTTCCAGGAGAACAGGGTGCGTGATGCGCATGTCCTTTATTTTGTTCCAAGTCCACTGGAGCTCAGAGAGAAAGTTACTAGGGAGGAGGGGTGTGGAATCATGGAACAGGGTCAGTGGCAGGATATGCACTTGATGATGATTCTCCTTTGCTTGACCAACATGATGTGGTTTTCAGCATGGCAAAGGGGAATATAGGACTAAAGAACATGCCACAACCCAGAGAATGATGCCATCATTCCATTTGCTCAACTCTTGCTCCTAGTGTATGAGTGAATATGAATTAGAGAGAATTGTGATGTTGGACTCGTGGATCTGGAGGAATTTAGTCAGTGGAATAAATGAAAGAGGGGCTTGATGGTAACAAAGATGCACCCCCCCCAAATAAAGAACTAAGTAAATAAAGATTATTTACCTCTTCTCAATTCACTCTCACTAGCTGAACATTTTCTCAGCATTCACATCTTAAACTTTATATATCACTGTAATCACATAGCATTGTGCCATCCAACTATTGTTTTATGTGCAGACTTCTGTGCATGGTTAGGCATAGATTTGACATATAAAATGAATAACTGTAGCTTCAAAGTAGAAACTAGAGGTTCTCCTTTTTTGGCCATGAATGGGGTATATATTTCTGTTGCCATCAAACTATGATATAAATATTGGTTAAATAGATTTGAAGCCATCTTCATGAATAGGGGCTGAAGCCAAGAACAGTTGCCTGTTTAGTAGTCCCAACTGGCTTATGGCATCAGATACATTTGATAAATTAAGGCATAGCTCAACTGCAGTTTCTACTACATTTAGATTTTCTTCTATAAATTAATTGGGAATCAGGAGTACAGTATTAACTGAATATCTTTTTTTTTAAATGCATGCTGTGATTTGTTGAACACCTGTATTCAGTTATGTAACGGAAGAGCTGCTGATGAACTGTACATTTGAATATTTTGGCCTGAATAGTTAAATTGGCTAAAGGCCTGAAGTCATTTGACTCAGCAGAAGTATTACCTCTATGAAGAGGGATGATGTGAGCATATTTCCATACAGAAATGTAGCTGGCTTAAAAAGTGCCCTGTGCCAGTACCACAAACCATCTCCCTACCCCCTCAAAAGAAAATAAAACACTTCACTGTAATTAGCGGATCACTATAATGCAGTAATTGGCTTATTACAGTTAGATCACACCCCCCATCTCTTCCATTGAAGAGCAAAACAAAAATAAAAAAAAAACAACCAAATAAAAACACTTTACTATAGCGACTGGCTTATTACATTTAGATCTGATATTTCCTGCCTCACCATTCCTGGCCACAAGTAACAGGCTTCACCTAAGTCTATGGAGCCCAGAGTGCTGTTACTGCCTGCATTTTTACTACTGTATGTTTGAGTTTTGCTGTCTAACCCATACCTGGTTTATACCTCCACATAGCTCTCCCGCACATCACCATATCCCCTTTTGCTCTCCATTTCTCCCTTTCTTTCTAATTACAATTTATAGGTACATTTTCATCCTATTCCATATTCTGTTCTGCATTTCTTTTCACTGCATTTCTATTATCCCCTCTATTTCTCTCCCTTTTTTCTATCCTCAACTCTACTTGCCAAATTCGCCCCTAAATATGCTTATTGTGTACATCTCCATTGCTCCCACACTTAACCACCCACTATACAACACAGATAAACACCACCCAGTCATACCTCCACCTCATCTTTTTAATCTCCCTAACTTTCTCATATACAAACTCCTCAATGCCTACCACCATCTTCACCCAGCAAAGTTCAAACAACACTCTATCCTATACATAGCACCGTCTCTAACCATTTGCTTTTAAAAATCTCCTTATTTTGAGACAGTCATCCCAACCCTGGGCCGAATGTCCCTACCACACATGATTCTAACCCCTTTCCCCCTGTCTCCACTAATACTATACCATCTACTAACAGAGTGCTGTTACTGCCTGCATTTTTACTACTGTATGTTTGAGTTTTGCTGTCTAACCCATACCTGGTTTATACCTCCACATAGCTCTCCCGCACATCACCATATCCCCTTTTGCTCTCCATTTCTCCCTTTCTTTCTAATTACAATTTATAGGTATCTTTTCATCCTATTCCATATTCTGTTCTGCATTTCTTTTCACTGCATTTCTATTATCCCCTCTATTTCTCTCCCTTTTTTCTATCCTCAACTCTACTTGCCAAATTCGCCCCTAAATATGCTTATTGTGTACATCTCCATTGCTCCCACACTTAACCACCCACTATACAACACAGATAAACACCACCCAGTCATACCTCCACCTCATCTTTTTAATCTCCCTAACTTTCTCATATACAAACTCCTCAATGCCTACCACCATCTTCACCCAGCAAAGTTCAAACAACACTCTATCCTATACATAGCACCGTCTCTAACCATTTGCTTTTAAAAATCTCCTTATTTTGAGACAGTCATCCCAACCCTGGGCCGAATGTCCCTACCATACATGATTCTAACCCCTTTCCCCCTGTCTCCACTAATACTATACCATCTACTAAGCACCTATTACCTCTATCAACTTACATAGTCTATGTGACACCCGTGCACTGGCCTAGCAATCAAGGAGCCTCAGTTCTCACCACTAACACCAGTGAGGGGTGTCCATATGGAGAAAGGATAATAAAGACACACACAGTAAAGTACAGTTTCCCTTAAGAGCACACAGAGATCACAGTCAGTCTGGGGCTGGTTTCTCCCTTTCTGTCCAGGTCCCCAATGAGACTTTCCACTGGCACAGCTATAGGGTCTAAATCTCAGCCTAGTAGGCAAGCTAAAACCTCCAGCACCCTCTCTGTCCAACCAGTGCTTCATGTCCCTGCCCAAGTAGCTGACATGCACACATTTTGAGATAAGAGTTTATGCAACCATGCAGACACTCCTGGGGAAGGCTGGCACAGATTCTCCAATAGTGCCCCTTTTCTGCTCAGTCTAAAAGGTAGTACCAGCTGCCACCACCCACTAATATTTATCAGCTATTCAAAGGGCCTTAAAAAGGGTGTCCAAGTACTGTGCAATATTATTATCCAAATGGTGTGACCTAACAGTCGAGATGTATTTGAAGTGACTTGGTACAGCATCACTATATACATGCAATGTACTCTTACAGCTTAAATTATCTCTACACAAAACAGCCACATTTGAAAGGTTTAAAAATATTTAATAGTAAATAAAAACCCAAGACAATACTTCTTAATACACAGTGCTAGTCAAGAGTTCAGAGATCACAGAGAAATATTTTATACCATAGAAAAGTTTTGACATCACAGAAAAATGCTTAGTCTAATCTTTCTACTTCCTAGCTATTTCTAAGAGAAAACACAGTTCTAAATAACTTACATATAGAAACAGGTAGAGTGTTGAGTTGGATGTTCTCCAGACAAAATGCTCATAGCTCTTTGATTCTCTCTCTCTTTAAATTGATAACACAGAGCTGCTTCATATGACATCATTCTTCACACTTCTCTGGTGTTCCCAGACTAACATAAACTGCATTTACATTCTTTGCACCTGGTCAGAAACCAGAGCAATAAAGGACATTTATACATGCAAATTCTAGCCATTAACTCTGGTCTTAAAACAATAGGCAGGATGCCTTCCTCTAGACATATTTGCTCTGAATTTTGACATCAAAGACAGTCATAAAATGCTTGACTTAGCTTTCTTACAGCAGAGTGCACTGTTGTTACATTTTTGCAGTTTAATATCCAATGCAGTCTTTTCACATTAAAGGTAACAAGCCTGTGGCTTACATTAATATTTACAATTGACAGAATTATCTACAAAATTCTATCTGGCTAGACTGGCAGCCTTCACCTATCTTCACAGTCTACTTAACAAAATCTGTGAATTTCACTCCTGGGTTGCTCTCTACTCTCCTGCTATAGTGATTCTTACAGAAACCTGGCTTAAGCCATATATTACTGTCTCTGAAATACTCCCAACTTGTTATATTATCCACTCTGATAGATGAGACAAAAACAATGGTTTGCCTATACTATACTCAAGCCAACTTTCCTTCTCCTCACTGTCTACAAGGCCCATTAACTTACATCCAGCCAAAATTATTATTGCCAACTGCAAACTAAACAGTCATAAAAAACTATGTATTATAGGTAGATGCATCCCTCCAGGAAATAACATTCCCATTCTTTAAATTTTTCTCTTCTGGACCACCAACTCTATCTCCAATGAAATTATAATTCTTGGTGATGTTAACATCAGCTGGAATACCTTAAAAACTGACTTTCCTTGCTCAGGTATTAATCTCCACTGTTACACTCAACTTATAACCATATCCTTCTATACCCATTGCAACAAATCCACAAACACAGGTAGGATCTTAGACTGGATCCTAGTATCGAATTCTTGTTTTTACCATAACCCAAAAACACTCACTGATTCTATCAGTGACCACCTCCAAATCTATGTTCAAAGATACTCCCTTCATCAAGCTAGACAACATAAAGAATGCTGCAATCTCACCAACTTTAACTCTAGTATATTCAACAGGTTACTCTCTTCTATAAATTGGTGCTTCCTTTTTAGCCTACCACTAGATAATGCTGTTTTGAAACTCAGTTCCATATTCCTAGATTCTTCTAATAGCCTAGCTCTCCTCAGAAAAAGAAGAGTGAAATCTCTCTATGCACCCTGGCTATCCCATTCCACCCAAGCCCTAATACACAAAAGGGACACTGCATGGAAGAACTGGTTAAAATCTCAGTTTCCCAGCTAGCTGGAAACCTACAAACAACTTTCAAACTTAACAAAAACTGGTCAACAATGACAAAAAAATAAAATAAAACTACTATCTTGAACCACAAATTCACAAAAAAAAACCCTAAAAAATTCTGGGCGACCATTAACAAGATTCTTCACCCTGGTTCTCCTATCATACCAAACTCTTGCCCTAATGAGTCTCCTTTTGCATCCACCACAGTGTTTAATACCTACTTCATAGATTCCATAGTAACCCTAACTCAAAACCAACACAACTCAAATCAAACTCCTCTCTCACCTTCCCTAATAATGCTACATTTTCTCTAAAACCTGTTCCTATCTCATTTATCAAAATCTTTGCTGTCTAAACTTAAGCCTTGCCCCCCCCCCCCCATAGATAGACTACCAGGTGATTTTTTTTTTAACTTGCAGCTAACTCCATAGCCTACCCATATTTCCATAGTGATTAACGGGTCAATCCCAGAATTTACAGTCCTTTCCATCTGAAAGTAGTTCTTTGCTATACCACTTCATAAAGGTGGAAACTCTGCCAAATTGACACACTACAGGCCTATAGCTATAATGTCCTGTCTTTCAAGAATACTTGAAAAAATGCATACACAAACAACTTCTAGACTGACTCCTACATGAAAATCTATTCTCCCCAGCCAACATGGATTTCACCCATACCCCACAGCACAACCACTGCCTTGCTCTCATTCACTGATACCATCATAAAATCCAGGGAAAACAATAACTTGGTATCCTCTATCTTTATTATCCTCTCTCTTTCGTGACCTCTCAAAAGACTTTGACACAGTCTCCCACACTAAACTTCTGTCCAGTACGACTGCTCTCAATTTCTCCAACCCTACACTCAATTGGTTTTTCAGCTAGCTTTCCAGTCGACAGCAATCACTTATGTGGCTTTCTTCTTACTCCTAATTCCTCACAGTTAATGTGGGGGGTACCCCAAGGCTCCTTTCTTGGTCCTATACTCTTTAAAAAATTTTTAAACAGTCTGCATTTATCTTGTCCTCAGTCCATAGTTGTACAATATGCTGATGACTCTACTATCATCTGCTCTTCCAACAATGTCTCACTTCCAAGCCTTCACCCAGCAATCCTTTAACTCTGTTGAAAGATGGCTAAATTATAACCAACTTCAGCTTAACCCAAAAAACTAAACTAATGCTATTCCTTCCACAAACTAATCCCATCATAAATCAACCTTTACTACACATCCTGTGATAATACCAAGATAGAAGTCATGCCACACACCAAACTGCTTGGTGTTATCATTGATGATCAACTTAAGTTTAACCATATCCAAAACTGTATGAAAATCATCAGAAACATGGCTTGCTTTACAGATCCAAAAAAAATCCTAACTGATGACTCCAGACTCTCTCTAGCTATATTTCTCCTTGCGTCTCCCATTCTTGCCAACATACAATCCACCCTAAAACTAAAATGGAACTATGCTACAATAAAACTGCCAGATTTGTTGCCAATCAGCCCTTCAACTCACACTACTGCCTATCTGTAAAACCTTAAACTTGGTTGAACTACCTCACTATCTTCTCTTCTCCAAACTAGCCCTTACATTTTATACTTAATAAACCTACTGCCTGTCCATCCATCTCATCTATCCTTTCCTACTATATCCCAAGCCGCTCCTGTGGCTTCTGTCTGGAATAGGATCCCCTAAACATCAGATTCATACCAAACAATCATAACTTCAAAAAACTATTAAAAGAAAGAGTCCTTAACTCCTAGCTCTGTTGCTGCTTCCACCCCACCTAGCGTCTCCACAATCCATTTTTCAACCCTGACTTGTCTGTCAATAATTATTTTCTTCTTCTCCCTTCCTATCCTACTTAGATTCTACCTCTCCTCCTATTTTTCCTCACTTCTTTTATCTTTACTGCCCACCAGCCTTTTGTTACTACTCTATGTTTATCCTTCCCCTTCTATTACTCAACCACCACCTCTTTATTACTTCTATTTAAAACTGCATATTTTCTTCTCTGCATTCCTTTTTCTCATTGCTAACCTAGAGATACATATCCATTACTTCACATATTTGTTTCTAGAATACTGTACTTAATTCTGCTCTGCTTCTTCTGTACTTTCCTTTTCATCAATTTACAGTTTTAAACTGATTTGCAAATAATACTTGTCAATGACTTATTGTACAGTCCAGCTTCTCTTGTTACATTTTATATGTTGCTTATCATTTGTTGTGTTCACTAGTCTGGTTTTATTTTATTTTATTGTTGCTGAAACTTAGTTATGTGTGCTGAGACTCATTTTACCTTCCTCATTTGAATTTCATTTCAAATACATTTGAAACATTGGTGTGAGTGTCGTTTGCTATTTTTGTGGCCTTTTCCATCCAACTTTGTGTGGGATACAACTAACAAATCTTGACCTCCATGTCACGGTAATGTTTGGTAGTTTCTTGTGCAAAGGTTTCTTATCAGTAATTTGAAAACGATAGTGTTTGGTGCATGCTTTCAGGTTTCATATTGGAAAGTTGGTTGAATGCTAGCGGGAGTGCTTACGCCATTTTTTGGGAGTTTTCTCTAAACTAAATATTTGAACTGGCAAGAATTAGATCTCCAGATATACTGCTAAGTAATACATTGAGTGGATTGACTGAAGAGTGTTGTTTATCTGCTCTGCATTTCAGTAACATTTTTTGGTGGACCAGAACTAAGACTTTTGGATATATTGATTTTGGATTTGGCCTTATGAGGAGAACTTTATATAAAAGCAGCTGTTTTATCATTCGACACTTGGCGTGTTTCATTCCCGAAGTGAATTGAATTATTTTGGAACTTGCTTAAGGTCATAGTGGTTGGTTTTTTGGACTACCACTCGAGACATTTACAGGCCGAACTGGCTAAATTTGGTTATTTCTATGGTTTATAAATGTTTTTGTACAAAACACTGTTATTTGGCTCGACATCCCCATAGCACAAACCATCAAGAAAGTTAATAAAAAACTTGGACTCCTCTACAGGAACAAACAGTTTATGACTAAACACACCAAAGCAACCATCACAAGGACTTATCTTCTATCCACCTTCCTCTATGTCTCTCCCATCTTGACTAATCTCCGCCAAACTGATCTAAATAAAATGGAATCTTGCTATAACAAGATTGCCAAGTTTGCTACTGAAGCCTCATATAGGTCCCACCACTGTCTATTCCTTAAGCACCTCAAATGGCTTGAGTTGCCTCATATACTTTTACTCAATCAACTCTCTATAGCACACAAACTGTACTACCTTCCTGAGAAAACCACAGCACTTCAGCATCTAATTCAGCCCCACATTCCCTCTAGAGCCTTAAGATCTAGTAACCTGAACCTCATAACTGTTATCCAACATAAAAATGATGCCGCTACATCTCTCTTTGCCAGCACCATTGCTAAAACCTGGAATACACTACCAAGCCAAATAACGTCTACCACCTCCTTTATTCATTTCAAAAAACTCCTGAAAACCCACTATTTAAGTGGCTGGCTATGTTCATGCCACTCACCAGGTTAACCCAAACCAAGAGAATTTTTATGTGTACAGCTAAGTATAAACAGTTGTATAAACAGAAAGCTTGTGAACCCGTTGATATTTACTTGACAAAACTTATAACTGTAAAAATAATACAAATGCTGTTTTAAGTTTATGTAACTCATTGATTGTCTACTATAAGAATTGTTAATCTCTAACATATTGTGTATGATTGCTATAAGTATGCTCGATTTTTTTCTCTTCTCTCATGTACTGTATTGTATTGTGGAGCTTTTCTCCCTGGGCCTCTGCTGAAAATGGACCTGTGTCCAGTTGGACTTTCCCGGTAAACAAATTGTTAGAAAAATATGTATTAACATATGTGTGCAATGCTTATTTTAATAAGGGAAGATTTAACACATTTTTATTCTATATGCAGCATTAGTTTTATTTGAGACTGCAAATGTGCTTTTCTGAAATTATGCTTTCTGACACTGCAAGATGCACTCTGACCTAGTTTGCTAGCACAGCAAAATACATGTTTATGCCTTGGAAATGTACTGGGAAGCAGGTGATTTCTGCTAGGTCAGGAAATTAAATGGAGAATAATAATAATTTCTGTAGATCCATTCATTATAGACAATAAGCTCTGCTCGAGTTGATGAAAAAGTGCACAAGCTGCAAGATAGTTAGATACTATAAACAATGAACTGCTTCAGAAATCTGTACTTGCATTGTGCTTGAATTAGCCGTAGTACCTAGACTTGTAACATCACATAGCAAGAAAGTTATAATTGACCAGTGGTCATCAAGGCCATCCTGTTTACTGAAAAATCTTTTTTAAAACTTTGAAGAGTCAGCTAGAAGCATGAGAAAATATCTGTAAAATAACAAATTGTGAACTGGTGATCTGCTACGTCAGTCGTAGTGGGCAATGTCTTGAAAGAAAGGTATAATAACTGTGACACTTCCTGATTTAGCCAGACAAACTCTGTAACTGCATTTTTTGTCTCCTTGCACAAGAATAAAGTTACCTGAACTGAACCTTATGCTTTTGGTCTTTTTAAAGTATTTCTCTCTAACATTTTTTTGGTCCTTCAGGAGCCAGAAACCCTCTTTTAGCCTGGGATCAGATGGGCCAGGTGGCATGAAACTGCGCAGGGAAGATACCACACCGGATCTTCTTCATTGAAAGACCTCCGACTGAATTGTCGTGCAAAAGAGGCCAGCCACTTTTCTGATCTACGACTGAAGGCGGGTTCCATTTGAACAGTGAGTGACCAATCGCTGAGGCTCAGGTAAGGTGAATCTACTTTTTTCTGTTTTAGATCAGGGACTTGATTGTATTTGTTCTGTAATAATTTTTAAAATTCAGGGACAGAAATATTGCTATCTTGTCATAGATCAGGGAAACAGAATAAGTAGGCAGGTAGTCTGAAGAGACTGTAAACACTTGGTGGTACCACATTAAAAACAAAAGGGTTACGTAACATTTAAAAAAAAGGTTAGAACAAAATGGGTAATACGTGCACAAAAACAAAAAGACCCCAAAGCCCACCGTTAACCGAAGACGCAAAATATATGCAATCACAGCGCGCCGACAACATTAAATATTATACTAAATGGGTTAATAAATATGAATTTGACGGGAAACTAGAAAGATCCTCGCTTATCAAACTTATTAGACAGTTAAAAACCGATTCTAAAAGTCGGGTTAAAAAACTGCGTAAACTAGGAGTTCCTCAGGCACACAGGTGGATTGAGGAAGCAAACCGAAGAGAACAAAAGAATAAAAATTCAAAAGCAATGTTTCTAGACAAAGAGGATAATAACTTGGTTATAGCATCAGCCCCTCCGCCCACTCCGGTTTCGGTTCCCTTACCAGTTCCCTTACCGGTATATGAAGCAAAAGAACAAACTGACCTACCTCCGCAATATCCAGTTGTTCCTATAAAACCATTACTGTTTGTCAGGGATCCTATCGAGACTAGGTCTCGAACATGTAATTTAAAAGGGGATATTGAATTATATCAAATGAATGGAAATTCACGGGCTATGAGTGAAGAAGAAATATGCCCACTCATAGAAGTACCAAATCCTCAGGCAGGACAAGAAGGGCAGAACCCAACTCTCTTAGTATACAGACCGTGGACACCGGAAGACATCCGGAAAGCCACAGAGGGAATCCCCCATCCAAAAGTTAATTTTAGAAAGTTCTTAGAAGACTTACAGGGCATGAGGTTAAGTTATCACTTAAATGGAGAAGAAGTAGAAAAAGTAGTCAGACAAATAGTAGGTCCAGATTGGCACATGATCAGTGGCAACTGGAATCCCCGTGACGCTGCACTTAGACCCCTCCCACATAGCAGTGCAGAACTAGACAACAGAGTGAAAGGTCTGACAGACCGAATTTCTGAGAAATGGAAGCCTAGGGCAGACTGGACTTGCATTAATCAATGCATCCAACAAGAAATTGAAACTGTTGATAGATATTTTTCCAGATTATTGGAATGCTTTAACAATCATTGTGGAATGCAAGTGCCTGAAGATCAGACACAAGATTCCCCATATGAGCAGCAGTTAAAGAATGCATTTTTGAAAGGCAGTATTGTACCCATAAGTAGTTTTATTACTAAACACATGGTAGACCATCGTACAAGCAGATTACAATCACTGCTTGAATATGCTAGACATGCCGAGAGGCATTTTAACAACAAAAAGAAAAAGAAAGCCCAAGTATTTGTTGTAGAAGATGGAGAAGTTTATTTAGTACAGTCTGGACAAAAGGGCAAAAAGAATGCCCAGGGAAATAAACAATCTGATCAGCGATCAGAGGACTTTGAAGGGAGAAAGAAAAGAGGTGAGTGCTTCAAATGCGGGAAAAAAGGACACATGGCAAGGGATTGCAGGAAAAATAAGAAAGCAGCAGTGGAAGACAAAAACGATGAGGGTGAGGACTGACTATATGAAAGTCAGGAATCACTAGATAGGAATAATAGAGAAAGGACAAATGACAATGTGATAGAAGGAGCAGAGAATGTGATAATAGAGGAAGTACAGGAAGTTGCCGATAGTGAAGAAAATGAAATATTAGACTTAGCCTTACTGAGCTTAGAGCTCTATTTGGCTGACACAAAACCAGAAGTGACACTCCTGGTAGAAGGGAGGGAAGTCAAATTCTTGTGTGATTCAGGGGCATCACGGACCCTGGTACACCCCTCCAAACTACCAGAAAATTCAGAATCACATGACTTTATACTTGTAAAAGCAGCTAATGGACAGCTGTATCGGGAGCCTCTCTCCCATAACATTACAATAACAGATCCTGTTTCAGGATTAACCCAAAAAAGCAAAATTGTTGTTTCTGCAAAATGCCCAGTGAACCTTTTGGGCAGAGATCTTATGCAACTATTAGGCATAGCAGTAGTTCCAACCATGCAGGGTATAGAAGCACAGCGACAGACCAATACATTTGCAGTGCAAACGGAAGGTGAGACATTTTACTGGTACAGCCAGGACTTAGTTACGACTGGCCCTGGAGCAGTGACTGAAAAGTTAATGAATGTAGCTATCAGTAAGTTCCCCTCCCTTTGCATTGACATACAACACCTGTTGCACTGTACTCTGTATTATTGTAATACACCAGGACCTGACAAAGAATACGAACAAGAACTGTTTAAAAATCATGCAAACAGATTAGTACTGTGTAATTTGTACTGGGACATGAAAGGGAACAGTGTAGTTAGCTGTTCATTACCCCAGGAGTTCTTTTCACTTTACTAATCAAATCTAATACCGCATGTTAGTTTAACTAAAGAGGAAAATTTAAAATGGGTAGACCTAGGAGAAAAAGTCACAAAATGGGAAAAACAGACAGAATCAGAACTGTCAGAACAGGGAATACAAAGACAGAAACTGAACTGGATAACACAAACACATCCAGCTGTACACTTGCAGTCCAGCAAAGAAAGCTGAGAAACCCTCTTATTAGAAGAGGAAGAAAAAGCTTTGTTAGACATACCAGAAACTCTCTGGTCAACAGGAAAATCAGACGTAGGACTAATTCGTACAGCAGGACCAGTTACTATCATGCCAAAATCAGCATTCAGACCACAAAAGAGACAGTACCCCTTGAGAAAAGATGCAGAGGCAGGTATTAAACCTATCATAGCAGCTTTGCTTAAGAGGGGAATACTGGTGGAATCCCCCGATTCACCAAGTAACACACCCTTATTCCCAGTTAGAAAAGCAAACGGAGAATGGCGTATGGTCCAAGATTTACAAGCTGTAAATGATACAGTAATACCAAGAGCACCTACAGTGCCAGATCCACATACCTTGTTGAATGATTTAAAACCTCAACAGAAGTACTTTTCTGTGGTAGATATCAGCAAAGCATTCTTTTCAATACCGATACACCCTGACAGCTAGTATTGGTTTGCATTTACATTTCAGGGGAAACGGTATACATATACACGACTACCACAGGGTTATAGTGAAAGTCCAACAATATTCTCACAAGAAATGGCAAGTAATCTAGCGGGATTTATCCCACCGAAAGGTAGTCAAATTTTACTTTATGTTGATGACATCCTGCTGGCTGCCCCTACCCAGCAAGATTGTAAGGAAGATACTATAGCATTATTAAAATTCTTAGCAGAAGAAGGACACAAAGTAAGCAAAAATAAATTGCAACTTTGGAGAAAACAAGTGAAATACCTTAGATATGTAATATCCAAAGATGGCAGAACACTAGATGAGGACAGAAAAATAGCGATTTTACAAGACCAAAACCCACAACCAGGAAGGAAATGATGTCCTTCCTGGGTACGACTAATTTCTGTTGGAGCTGGATCCCAAACTATGCTTTGGAATCTGTACCTCTAACCGACCTGATTTTCAAGAAGCCTATGGCAGCACAAGATTTAATACAATGGACACCAGAAGCAGAATTAACTTTCTGCATGCTAAAACAATTAATAGCATCATCATTAGTTTTAGGATTACCAAATTATCACAAACGTTTTTTCCAAACTGTAGATTGCAAGCAAGGTTATATGACATCAGTATTGACTCAACAGCATGGGGACAAGCAATGCCCCATTGCTTATTATTCATCACAACTGGACCCAGTGGCGAGGTCTCTATGCCACTGTGTACAAGCAGTAGTTGCAGCTGCAATGGCAGTGCAGGCTTCAGCCTCAGTAGTGTTATTCCACCCTCTCACATTGAGAGTGCCTCATGCAGTCACAATCATTTTACTGCAAGAAAAAATAGTATATCTTTCCCCTGCTAGGTATCTTTCTTGTGTGACTATATTGCTGAGCCATCCTCACATGACAATTGAATGATGTACTACTTTGAATTCATCTACCTTGCTCCCAACTCCTGTGGATGGCACACCCCATAACTGCCTGCAGGTAATTGAGCAAAAGACACTGCCTAGAAAAGACCTCACGGATGTTCCCTTGGATAATGCTGAGGTGACATATTATGTGGATGGCTCATGAAAAAGGAGTCCTACAGGACAGAACCTAACAGGTTATACAGTAGTTTCTGACACCAAGATTGTAGAAGCAAAACCTCTACCACATAAATTATCTGCACAAGCAGCAGAGTTGATTGCCTTGACACGGGTATGTACCTTAGCAAAGGGTAAAAGTGTAAACATTTTTACAAACAGCCAGTATGCTTTTTCTACTGTACATGTTTTTGCACAGCAGTGGAAGAATCGAGGAATGGTGACATCTACTGGCAAACTGATTAACCATGCACAGTTTATTTTAGATTTGTTAGATTCTATTCAGTTGCCTCAGAAAGTAGCTATTTGTAAATGCATAGCTCATACAAAACAACAAGATAGGATTTCAAAAGGCAATGCGAGAGCTGACACAGCTGCAAAGCAAGCAGCCTCAGAAGCATTTCTTTTGAACGAGGAATTACAACCTTCTGAGATTTTAGACTTAGAAATGTTAAAAACAATGCAGTCACTTACTACACAGGCTGAAAAACAAAAATGGAAAAGACGAGGAGCAATTCTCAAAGAAGGACTGTACATCTCCAAAGAGGGAAAACCAATATTACCGTCTAATTTATTTAGATATGCAGCTTTGTTGAGCCATGTCTCAACAGGGGGGATGGTACAGTTAGTGAATCGGGTGTTCGCTACGTATGGGTTTTCAAACTACACTAAAAAATTTTGCCTGTCATGTCACACTTGTAATAAACATCATGCACAAGGGGCATTAAAGCCCAAGCAAGGGAGTTTCCCTACACCACCGTATCTGTTTCATACCATCTGTATGGATTTCATAGAATTGAACAAATGTGAAAACAAAAAGTACTGCCTTGTCATTGTGGATATGTTCTCCAAATGGGTGGAAGCCTTTCCGACTAGTAAACCAGATGCAGCCACTGTTGCAAAGACCCTAGTTAAAGAGATTATTCCTAGATTTGGCATACTGGAAAGGATCTACAGTGACAATGGTACACATTTCGTTAATCAAACCATACACCAGCTAAGTCAGTATTTTGGGATTTCTTTGAAACATCACTGTGCATATCACCCTCAATCTGCAGGGTTGGTAGAAAGGCACAATGGAGTTTTAAAGAATAAACTTAGGAAACTTATAACAGAAACACAGAAGAATTGGGTGTACTGTCTTCCCCTGGCACTGTTGAGCATGAGAACTGTTCCGAATGCAAAAGGACTGACACCTTTCGAAAAGATTTTTGGAAGAGCTTATTATATACCTCAGTGGAAACCTCTCATGCCTGCAGACCAGGAAGCAAATTGGACACGCAGACTACATGAGGAATATGCTAAATAACAAACATCTTTTACAGTTTAATTCTGTTTCAGATAAAAAACAAACTAACACCTCCAAAGTAGCAGTAGCCCCAGGCACTTGGGTCTGGGTGAAGACAATCAAAAAGAAGAATTGGACAACACCAAAGTGGGAAGGTCCGTATCAAGTACTGCTGAACACGGCCACAGCAGTCAAGATTGCGGAACGATCATCTTGGATTCATTTGACACACTGTAAACTAGTCAAAAACTTTGAACTTGATAAAACTCTTGTTAACACACAGCAGCAATAAAAATGATGACAATACCTAGAGATAATAGGAATACTGAATGATTTCAGCAGTATATTCAGTAATGTTGCATAATCATCTTAATAACTGCATTAGTGACAATGTTCCTTTTGCTGTGGCTTTTGCTGTGGCCTTTCTTTTCTTCAGCCACACCAGCTAGACTGAATAAACGTGATTCAACATTCATAGACTGGCATCCAAACTTTAACACTTACCAAGCA
The DNA here is from genome assembly GCF_019279795.1 of Protopterus annectens. NCBI lineage: Eukaryota > Metazoa > Chordata > Ceratodontiformes > Protopteridae > Protopterus > Protopterus annectens. The sequence continues at coordinate 586,904,990 of NC_056748.1, read as the reverse complement.
ATCAAATATGTGTATGCTGAGACTTTTAATGTTTCAAATTGTTGGATTTGCACAGCTATACCAACAGCATACGGGGGATTATTGATGGCTGCTGTCCCCCTAGGGGTCAATGATATCTGGGAAAACTTGATTTTTGAGACTACACCTGTGAAATCTAGAGACAAAATTGCATTATTTCTGCCTGTTACACAAACAGGAATCGTATGCTTTTTCAAGAATGACACCATTCAAGTAGGTTGGAGTAGATGTAATGTTACTATCTCTTATAAATGTTATATTAAAGCTAAAAATGCTAAAAATACAGAAACAATTTGTGATCCAGATTATGACTCATACTTTGAGTCCTTACATAAAACTGTCAGTGATATACAACATAATCCTATTCTTTTAAAGCAACTGACTATTATAGATAAGAAAATGTTTCATGCAGGGAAAGTGTATATCAATACTAAGGTAGAAAACTGTTATTTCATATGTGGGAAAAAAGCATACAAATGGTTGCCTGAGAATTGGTCCGGCAGTTGTTTTTTGGGTTACCTGGTCCTGGCCATACGACACACTACAGCTTTGCCTCATGGGAGAATTCGAAACGTCAGAGATGTCGCGAAGAAACCTGAAAATCCAATCAAGAAACCTGAGAATCCAGTGTGACAGATCGTAGCAGGCTGGAGAAACCATAACTCCGTGAAAGACAAAAGTAAACTAGCACACATGGACTTGAGTGACACTATCATATCTTGGGCTGGCATAGCCCCTGCATATCGTGCAGTTAAGTCAATTTGGGAACTGAGAAAGCTATCCAAACTTCTCGAGGTCATGAGCAATGCAACTTTTTCTGCTCTTGAATTAATGACTGATGAACTGAATGCAATGAGAACTGTGGTGCTTCAAAACCGCATGGCTCTTGACTTCACCCTAGCGGCGAGAGGTGGTATATGCACTTTAATCAAAGACGAGTGCTGTTCATTCATTCCCGACAATAAGCACGAAATCAATGACCATTTGGAAGTGATCCAGCAAGTGTCAGACATGCCCAGACCAGGCCCAAACCCACTGACGGACTTTTTCCAGAATTTGTTTGGGGGGTGGGGTTCCATCCTAATGAACATCCTAATTGCCATTTGTGTGGGATTACTATTGTTAGGAGCATGCATTTGCTGTGGAATTCCCTGCATGAAAAAAATTAATCAAAGATTTTATAGACATGTCAGTTTCTAAGACTTTGTATCAAAGTACTGAAATTGAAGAACTTTTGAAAAAGGAAACACTTTCATAAGTTTAAACTGAATGACTCTCTTAGCTGCAAATCCTCAAAGTAAGAGGTTAGGAGAAGAAAATAAACTGTTTATGTTTCTGAAATAGAATAAAAAGTATTAACAGGGGGGAAATGTTAGAAAAATATGTATTAACATATGTGTGCAATGCTTATTTTAATAAGGGAAGATTTAACACATTTTTATTCTATATGCAGCATTAGTTTTATTTGAGACTGCAAATGTGCTTTTCTGAAATTATGCTTTCTGACACTGCAAGATGCACTCTGACCTAGTTTGCTAGCGCAGCAAAATACATGTTTATGCCTTGGAAATGTACTGGGAAGCAGGTGATTTCTGCTAGGTCAGGAAATTAAAAAGAGAATAATAATAATTTCTGTAGGTCCATTCATTATAGACAATAAGCTCTGTTCAAGTTGATGAAAAAGTGCACAAGCTGCAAGATAGTTAGATACTATAAACAATGAACTGCTTCAGAAATCTGTACTTGCATTGTGCTTGAATTAGCCATAGTACCTAGACTTGTAACATCACATAGTAAGAAAGTTATAATTGACCAGTGGTCATCAAGGCCATCCTGTTTACTGAAAAATCTTTTTTTAAAACTTTGAAGAGTCAGCTAGAAGCATGAGAAAATATCTGTAAAATAACAAATTGTGAACTGGTGATCTGCTACGTCAGTTGTAGTGGGCAATGTCTTGAAAGAAAGGTATAATAACTGTGACACTTCCTGATTTAGCCAGACAAACTCTGTAACTGCATTTTTGTCTCCTTGCGCAAGAATAAAGTTACCTGAACTGAACCTTATGCTTTTGGTCTTTTTAAAGTATTTCTCTCTAACACAAATGTAAAATAAATAATAAATAAATTAATTTTGTTATATATTTGGAGCTTTTCTCTCTGGGCCTCTGTGTTTTTTTTCTCAGTCAACAAATGTCAAATAAATAAAATAAATAAATCCCTGCCCACCAGCTCTTCCAATGAAGAGCAAAAAAAAAAAAAAATACCCCCAATCCCACATTTTATAAAAAAAAAAAAAATAGAAAAAAATAATAATTTCCTCTTTAAAACTCATCCTGCAACCTCAGGTTTTATTAAAAAAAAAAATCTTCTTTTAAACTTTAGTGAACAGTTGCTACAGTTTTTATGTCCTGCTGCTGGGGTGCTTTGGTGCTCATGTTTTAGTTAAAAAAATCATTTAAACTGTAGCAAAGTCTTGACACACATCTTTTAAAAGCTGGTACTGCATTAAAGAGATCCAGACTGGCTGATCATGCCCTGCCCCCAGCACTTTTCACCAGGGCCAGTTGCCCCTCTGGTCAGCCTAGTTGTGCTACTGTTTCTGTATAGCTGGGACATTACCCTCTCTTATACTTCTGTTTATAATAAGTGTAAATGAAACTACTAATAATTATGTGGGCATTTTAATGGATTAACATTGATTTATCTGAACTAGGTAATTTTTTTTTTTTTTGCAAAATTTGCATCAGGTTTACCTTCAATCACCAATAGTTGTGCAGTTCAACAGAAACTGAATTGGGTGGCTTTAGGAAACAAACAAGGCTGCATGAAAACAAAGGTTGTCAACAAGATGATGCATAGCCAGCCCTGTCTAGTATTATGTATGTATGTATGTATGTATTTGTCTTTGTTTACAGGGGAAATCCTACTGGGTAATATCCATTTTCAGTGGAGACCCAGGGAGAAAAGCTCCATTTGCTTACATTGCATTATAGTAAGTTCCAGTTAAACACAAAGTAGTTATATTTCTATTTACATTTATACATGAACAGTAGTTATATTTATACATGTTAAGAATTTACAGAGATGGAAGTTACTAAAGTGAAACCCCACATGAAAATTAGTAGCTATAAAAATTGTTTTATCATTTCATTGAAAGGTTGAGTGTATTTTTTTAAGGTGAGTATTTGGAGAGTATCATATGGTGAACACAGTCTCAAATTTGAGATGAGCATGTGCAGGACCAAGATTGGTTAAGATGTTGTTTAAGTAGTGGTTTAAATCTATTGAGTTTGTCATTGTGTGGGGACACTATTCCACAGATTAGCAAGCTTTTGGGAGTAGAGCAAGTCTGCTGCAATATTATTTGACTTATTACTATAGAGGAGGTCCCTTGCTGGACAGTAGGTCGGTAATACGTTAAGTAGTGCAGGGCATTTTTTTGGATAATGAATGAGTTTGTGTGTTGTAGTTAGTTGTGATAATGTTAGATAGTTCAAGCCAGTTTAATTGCTTTAAGCTATAACAATGGTGGGTCCTATGAGAGAGATTGGTGGTAAATTTAGCTATTTTATTGTGGCAGGAGGCAAATTTCTTTCTTTGAGTATCATTTAAGTTTGTTAGGATAGGAGCGGCATATAAGAAAGCCAGCAAAAAGAAGTTGGCTAGAGTTTTTCTTGAAGTCTCCATAAGAAATTCATTGTCCCTGTTAAGGCAGCCTAGTTTCTGGTGATTTAATGGTGTGCAGTATATGCTGGTCATATTTGAGACTGCATGTATCATAATGCCTAGAAGTTTACTGTAAGTTACAGTTTCAATGACAGTATTATTTGCTGACTTCATGATACAAAATTTCTTTTGATTTTGGCAACTTTTTGTGGTAAAAAGCATTAACTAGTTTTTTTTGTTTTTTTGGGGGGGGAGGGTGAGTAGAAGGTTTGATTCTTTGAGCCAGGTTTCTACACAGGAGAAAGATTTTAGGTAATGTCTTGGAACTTATTTATTGTTGAGGCTGCAATTATTAATGTTGAGTTGTTTGCATACTGAACTAAACTAACATGTTGAGTGGGGTGTGGAGGTCATTAATAAATGTATTAAACCAGAGAGTACCCAGGATAGAGCCCTGAGGGACACCTGTAGTAACTGGTTGAAAGGATGAGTAGGTTTGTTGCCATTTAACAGCTTGTTGTTTTCCAGATAGATAACTAAGAAACCACAACAAGGAGCACTGTGGAAGTTCTATTGAGGAGACATTGAATGAGCAGTTACTGATGTGAGACAGTATCAAATGCCTTCGACAAGTCTAAGAACATGGTGGACCCGGTGCTGTGCTGGGGATTAAAGCCATGCCATGATTCTGAGAGCAGGTTATCTGAGGTTAGGTATTGCAACAGTTGCATATGGATGCATTTCCTCCAACATTTTGGAGAGGAGGGACAGAATCTCTATTGGTCTGTAGTTACTAAACTCTTTAGTGGTGTTGCCTTTGTGTAGTGGTACGATGTAGGATTTTTTAGATAGTGATGTAATCTCCTAGCATTTTATACTACCAGTGGAGACCATATATATATATATATATATATATATATATATATCTACTACTATTCACCGAAAGCACATTTCACTGAAAATCAAATTAGAGTGCACTTTTCACAGAAAGCTCATTTCACTGAAAGTTGTAGATGGCCTGTACCCCACTGTAGTGCGACCCTGGAGTTAGTATATAGAGTAAGGGAGTACGCCCCCCACATATTTTATGTATATATTATTGTCAGAGAACAGTAATATATTGTAATTACATGTATCCATCAGGAGCCCCCAAATAGGGAGCTAAGTTATGGTGGAAAAACACCACAAGTAAAAAGTAAATACCAATATCCCTGTAATGAGTGAGGAAGAGAGGGAGAGAGATACAAGGGGGCTGGAGGGTGGGAAAACAGGACTGCAACAGTGACTACACTCGAACATCTACATTTATGGTAAGTGTACACAACTGTACTATGTTCTTTGTGTTTCACTGTTGCAGTCATCATACTTGGAGTGATTCCCAAAGCTGAAGAATGGGTGGAGGCAGTCAGAAAGAGTTGGGGCTGGCTCGTATGCCCTGCAGGACTGCTGTTGCAAAGCCCACCCTGGATTTGGAAAAGATAGGCTGGTGGTAATGCTTGGTGAAGGTATGAACAGAACTCCAAGTAGCAGTCTCCAGGATGTTCCTAGTAGGGACTCCTCTGAGAAGGCTGTAGAGGTTGAAGTTGCCCTAGTGCAATGCATTCTGACTCCCTGAGGGGGTGGTTTCCCATGGTGTTTGTAACTGAAATGGATATGAAATGCTATCCATTTGGAGATGGTTTGTTTTGATGTAGGCTTGCCCTCTGACCCTGGTGCAAAGCTGAGTAGTAACTGGTCAGATTTCCTAAAGGGTTTAGTCCTATCAAGGTAGAATCTAAGCTGTCTGTGCACATATAAAGAGTGCAGGATCATTTTTCCCCTTATTTTGAGGATTAGGAAAGAAGGTGGGCAAGTGGATAAATTGGTTGAGAGCTACACTGGACACCACTTTAGGCATGAAAATTGGGTTAGCCCTGAGGAAGACCCCTGTTAGCATGAAAAATAATGAAGGGTTCCACAGCCATAAGTGCTTGTAACTCAGACACTCTTCTAGCTGAAGTGATGTCCAGAAGCAAGGCTGTTTTCCAAGAGAGAAATTTTAACTCTGCTGATGCTGCAGGCTCAAAGGGGGGTAGCGTGAGCTTTTCCAACACAAAGTTAAGGTCCCAAGCAGGGGTGGGGGCACTTCTTGGTGGCCTTAAGTTGTTAGCCCCTCTCAGGAATTGCTTGATGAGTGGGTGAGAGAAGAGAGCTGGCTCAGTGCTGTAATGAGCAGAGATGATAGAGGCATGGATCTTAATGGAAGAGAAGGACCGGCCTCTGTGGAGTAGGTCTGCTAGGTAATACAGGATGAGAAGCAAGGAGGGCTGTGCTGTATCTGCTCCTTTAGTGTGAATCCTGGAACAATACCTTTTCCAATTGTCAGCATATAGGATTTCCTTGTACTTGGTCATCTGGCTTCACGTATGACATCCAGTACCTGCTTGCTTAGGCTGGTCACTGGAGGAGAAGTCAAGGGATAAGCCAGGCTGCAAGATTCAGGGTCTCCAACTGTGGATGCAAGAACTGTCCCTCCTGCTGAGTCAGGAAAGTAAGGATTTGGGGTAGGTGCCAGGGAGGCAAGTGTGACAGACTGCGCAGTAGTGGGTACCAGTGTTGGCGTGGCCTTTCTGGATTGCCCTTGGTCTTTCCTCCCTTATCTTGAGTAATACTCTTGTAAGAAGAAGTAGAGGGGGAAATGCGTAGATTGAGAGGTTTGTCCACTGGAAGGGTAGGGCATCTACTTTCCAGGCCTTGCTTTGAGGTTATCTGGTGCAGAATTTGCTGAGCTGGTGGTTGTAGGAGGAGGCAAATAGGTCCACCTTCAGAGTACCCCATTTCTGGGTCACAAGGCTGAAGGTGGTTGTGGTTTAATTGCCACTCATGTGGGTCTAGGAGATTTCGGCTTAAGTTATCTGCCAGATAGGTTTGGTTGCCTGGCAGGAATTGAGCTTGCAGATGAATGTGCATGGCTGAGGCTGTGTCCCACAGGGTCATGGTTAGCCTACAGATTGGGTAAGAGTGGGTTCCCCCTTGCTTGTTTATGTACCACATCACTGTGGTGCTGTCAGTTTTGACTAGTAAGGGCCCTGGTGAGAGTAGGAATCTGAAAGCTGTCAGAGCATGCTGAACAGCTAGCATCTCTTTTTGGTTGATGTGCAGATGAATGTGATTTGGGCTCCAGTGGCCCTGAATGCACCTGCCATCCAGATGTGCACTCCAGGCATAATCTGATGCATCTGTGTTTAGGGTCTGGGCAGCATGGGATTGTGTAAAAGGAAGCCCCTTGTTGTGGTTGCATGCTGCTGCCCATCAAAGGAACTATTTCCTTAGACAAAGTATCATAGGTATGATTGTTTCCAGATCCTGAGAATGTTGGCACCAAAGACTTTTTAAGTACCATTGAAGTTTCCTCATATGCAGTCTGGCATATGGAATTAGTAGAATGCAGGAGGCCATGAACCCTAGAGCTTGCAGGATTTTCTTTGCAGATAGCTGGGTTCTGGTGGCCATTTGAGTGAAAAAAGCCTGCCAGATAGGTTTGCTTTTCTGGAGTAAGGAATGCCATCTGGGATGCTGTGTCCAAGATTGCTCCCAGGAATACAATTTTTTGACTGGGGACTAGTTTGGATTTATTTTCATTGATAGTGTATCCCAGGGAGGTTAGAAATCCTTTATAAATGTCAGGTGCTGCAACAGCTTTTCCTGACTGTCTTCTTAAATTAGGCATTTGTCCAAGTAGAGATACATTTGAATATTTATCTGTCTGTAATAGGCAATGGCTGGAGCCAGGCATTTTGTGAAAACTCTGGGAGCAGTGGATAAGCCAAAGGGAAGTGCAGAGAATTGATAATGCATAGATCCTGCCCTGAAACGTAGATATTTCCTACAGGAGTCCTTTATTGAGATGTGCAGATTGGTCTCCTTTAGATCTAGGGTGACTAACCAGGCATCTTTGGGCAGCATAGGGAGAAGCTGCTGTAGGGTGAGCATTTTGAATTTTGGTACCACCAGGAAGGTGTTTAGAATGGAAATATCTAAGATTGGGTGCCAGATGCCCTCTTTTCTGGATACCAGGAAAAGTCTGGAATAAAAACCTTGGCCTATCTGTTTTGCAGGAACAGGCTGAATTGCTCTTATGGAGAGCAGGGACTGAACTTGGTTTTGTGCCTCTGCCCACTGGTTTGGAGGAAGATCTGGGAGCCCTTTTGGGGTTGGCAGTGTGTGGAAATAAAATTTGTACCCCTCGGATACTATGTTGAGGACCCATCGATCGTTGGTGATGGAGGTCCAGTTTTTTGCATAGTGGGCAAGTTTTCCTCCAAGGGGCACAAGCAATTGGGCAGAGGTGAGGAGAGGAGTTGAGAAGTCATTGTGAATTCTTTCTGTAAGGGGGTGGCTTAGCACTCCCTGCTTTAGAAGTGGAGGTACTTCATTGCTTAGATCTCTGCATACCCTGAGACTGTAATCTGGGGGGGGGGGTCTGTTTCCTGGGTCTAGTTTGAGATGTCCTTGAGGGTGCCGGAAAGGACCAATGTTTTGAGGGGCAATGCCTACTAAATCTTGGTGGCTGCACTTGCAAAAAATCTTCGACTGTCTGCATAGACTTATCCTTTTCTTCCTTTTTTTTTAAAACCTCTTCTGCTTTGGTGCCAAACAGATTGTCCATGTTCAGAGAAGCATGCAATAATTTTGATTTGACATGGCCTGGCAAGGTCTGCTCCTTAAGCCAGGCATGCCTTCTAAGTACAGAACCTGTGACTGCTGCTCTGCAAGATGGTTCTAGGGTGTCAAACCCACATTGCAGGGTATACTTGCTGACTTGGCTTGCAGAATGCATAAGCTCCTATAATTCTTTATTTTCTGCACAGTCAGGAAAGGTAGATAACTTTTGCTTAATATGTTCCATAGTATGTTGCTGGTACGTCAGCATGTGGAACTGACAGTTTAATGCTCTAACGGCGAGAGTTGCAGAGGTGTATACTTTTTTTACCCCATCTGTCTAAAGCTCGGGAATCCCTGTCCATGGGGATGGAATTCGTAGCTGTAGTTGCTTTTATTCCTTTAGGTCCTTGGGAGATGACCTCTGGGTCAGCATAGGATTTCTGAAGAGAAATTTATGTGAGTCAGGGACTCTGTAGTACCTGTCAGGTTTTCTTGGAGCAGGGGGTAAAGTATCAGGAGTTAGACTGGATTCCATAAAGACATCATCTACAACATCCAGAACAGGAGGGATAGCTAACGGTCTGTGCTGTGGTAGATCTAAAAATTCCCTGAGTCTCTTTTTTGGACTGAGGATAATCCTGGAATTCCCAATAGAAATGCTCTCTCAAAGTATGTAGGGTTTCACCAGAAGAAAAATCCTCTGGAGGGGAGGCAGAAGGAATGGATTCCTCTGCATCTGAAACCTCTTGGCAGATAAGGGCATGTCTTCATAATCAGAAACCTCAGAGTCGTCGAACTCTTGGTCAGATAAAGCTGCTGGGGACAAGTCTCTTTTTCTTTTAGCAGGGGACGGCTGGCTTCCCCTAATCAGCATGATCAGGTCTTCTGCCATTTTAAGCATCTGAGATTGTGGCAAGGAAGAAGGTGCTTGAGATTTGGTCATCAGTTTTTTAGGTGTAGCTTGTACTCTTGGCCTTAGAAACTTGGTAGTTTTAGAAAGAACCGAAGACATGAAAGAAGTTGTCAGTTTGTGATGAATATCAGTAGTGCGAAGAGCTGCCTCAGAAGCCAGTGTCTGCACAGCGGCTACAGACCCATCCAAGGTAGAGACATCCGCAGATTCCATAGTGAAAGAAGAGTCTTGCGTCATACCAGACTCCAAACGGGCCTCGTTAACAGCCTGCAAATCCATCGAAATGGGCATCAGGGGCTACGAAAGCACCTCACTGAGTACCGGCGAACTGGTGACTAGCTTAACGGAAGCATCGTCGGCAGTTTTGGACCTGAACGTTTTGTCTAAGTCTTTATTCTTACATTGTTTCAGAAGATTGGTAGTTGGATGGCTTACCAAAGCCATTTCGGAATATGGAGATCAAGAACGAAAGTATTTAGCTACAATAAGGGCCTGATGAATAGTTCGGGCATTGAACAAAGCACAAAACTGACAGCGAGGTACGTCATGGTCTCGGCCTAAACAGTTAACACAATAAGAATGGAAATCTCAGTGTGGTAATTGCTTTCCACAGGCGAGACAGTTGTTAACTTTTTCTGACCTCAGTTAGAGCAAGAAAAAAGGATCCCCAATGGGCTACTTAGCTTTAGAAGACTTCAAGATGATTCAATTTCGGAAACTAAAACTCAGGTAGCGGCCGACTGGCACTCATGCGAACTGCTTTTGCTCCGGGCTCCTCGGTAAGAAAGACTGATGTAATGGTGTTGGCTGCCTGTTTTTATACCTCTGATGACCTGATGTCAGTACTGAAGCAACAGCAGCTGATGCAGAAATACTAAGCCTCTGGTATTCGGGCAGACTGAGGGCTACCCCTGGCAGGATAATCCAAGTGTGATGACTGCAACTGTGAAACACGAAAAACATCTATTTGTTACTGGAGCCTGTGGTAATTAACCTAGCTCTCCCCTATCAGTATTTTACATCACACAAGCAGTCCACCATCTCAGTCTTGGAACTGCTGGAAAGTTTGAAGTTTGATAACAAAGCATTTGGACCATATTTTGCATCCAGGCAAGTACATTTAAACTGCATTTATAATTGCACTTATCTTACCATGTAAATCATTTTTGCATGTTGTTTACTCTTTATCTGATGTTAAAGTAATTAATTTAAGACATTATTATAGTCTGCATTGCTTTTTGGTTTCTGTGCTGGACCTTGGTGTTTTTTTCTGAGATGGAGGCTTTTGAGCTACCTTCCCCTACTGTATTATCTGACCTTGAAAGCTCCTCCCATTCTCATCTCCTCTCCCTATCTCACTGGTTATTGACAGAAGAAACTGAGACTCAGGAAACTGAGTCCCCTTAGACTGTTAGCGTATTGTGTGTGTTCCTCATTGCTGGCTTGTCTGACTTAATCACCTTGCAACTACTTGTAGCTAGTTGTTAGATTTGTTTCTGCTACCTTTTCAGTTGTGGCTAACTTAAGTGTGGATTTCATATTAAGAAGGATGGGACTACAGTTCTAGAAGAAGTAGAAAGGTAGTCTCGTCTGTGAGAGTTGGAAATCACAAGTGTCACAAAGTGGCAATTACATATAGCCAGTTGGTACCTTTTCACCTTAGACTAACTAAAGTGTATTTCGAAGACTGGGATTGCTATTCTAGTGGCATTAGTAAAGTAGCCTGGTCAGTATGAGTTGGGAAACACACAGGAAGGCTTAAAGTGAGATTATTTCATCAGCTACAGAACTCTTTAGTGACTTAGTTGGATGTTAATTTGCACTTGAGAGTAACTTTAGCTGTGCATTTACATTAATATGTTCCAGGATCATCCATTTTTTGGCAGAAGGTGTTTACTTGATCTCCCTGAGTTGGGAGATACTCCATGAAACTCAGTGTAGTCATTTATTGGCCAGAGGGCATGGGAGTTAGCATTTAGCTTTTTTTCTGTCTGCTATAAATTATTCAGATTTTTGCAGAGCTGTTCACTGCTTAGTGGCAATTAGCAATGCACTGTATTGTAGCAAACCTATCAAGTTAGTAATTAGGACTTTAACCCATAACACAGAAAAGGTTTTGTGTGAAGCTAAGCTTAGGGGAGCTAGTTACTGTCAAACATCACCAAGATCATAACACTTGCTAATGTCTAGTTTTACCCTGGACAGTACTCAGTTGACCCCTGTAAAATCAAGACCATAAATCATAATAAACCATCTTAATGCAGGACCTACATGGATTAGCAATTTTCTAGTATCCCACGGGCTAGCTTGGTATGTATGGCCATCCTGAGACAATGTAGTAATTGTGTCATGTACTCAGGCAAACATTTAATCCTTAAAGAAACTCGCACAGTATGTGAAAGATGTACATACATAACTTCTTTGAAGGCAAATATCTTGCTTACAAAGAAGGTAGCCAAGAACACACACACACTACATCCTTCACATATACCATTCACCACACATGCAGACCTTATGAACACCTACCCTCAGCAATCACTAAAGCACACAAAAAGCCACACCTAACACTGCACATAAGCCTACACACCCAATGATCCCCCAAGAACAAAGCCTATAAGGCAAGCAAATACATCACCTAGTACTCTTGTCAGTGGGAATTCTATTGTATACACAAAGATGATCCTTCTACCAGGCTGGACAAGAAGAAAATAATGTTTAGTTGCCTATCTGGAGCTAGGATCTGCAATATCATACATGCATTGCACTACAGGTACCAATATGATTCTATCATATCCCATGTGTGTGTAAATGTCTATATGAAAAGAGACATTATGGATCTCTCTAAATGTGTGTCACTGACGGGTACATGCCTTGCATTGATCATCATTCTGTCTTCACCAAGCATGATGCAACAATATGAAAAGAAAACAACTGATTTTAATAATTGGCTAGGTTTCTGGTGTCACTCCAGGGGAATCCAGTATCTATCAGAATGTGACCACATAGTTACCAGACCACTTTACTTTGCCAAGGATGATATGCACATGTCCCTCTTGGACTTTTGGATATTGGCTAAAACTTTATCCATCCCCTTAGAGCCTTTCTTAAGCAATGTCAAAAGCCTAAACAAGAAACTCCATACCATACAAATTCTCCTTTCACTGGAGAATATAGATATCTGTGCTGCTCACAAGTCTTGGTCTAAAGCCACAAACATTACTCAAGCAGTGAACGACTACAGTGACTTCCACACATTTAGACCAACAGCAGCACAGACAAGGTTCCCTGCCATGTCCTGACCAGCTACTGGTCACCCTCTATGACCCATAAATCTCACAGTTCTTACCTAGACTTATTAGGGACAGTGACCATCAACCAAATACCCTATTAATAGGAAACTTTAACCCTCTATAGATTGGGAAACATACACTGTCTCTAACTCATAGGTGCAGCATTTTCTGGACTTATTCAACACAAACACCATTGACTAGATAGTGCACTCTCCAACCCGATGAACAAACATATTAGACCAAGTACTCACCAACAGAGAAGAGTGCTTCACCTCCCCATGTCATGTCCTTGTTGGTGAAGATAAACAAAAAAGCCCTCAAAATAAAAATCAACCCAGAAAACCAAACTAAATCCTTAACAGTTAGGAACTATGCTAAAGGAAACCACATCATAATAAGAAACAGTTTGTCAAAATTCACAGCTCATCCAAACCCTGAGAATACAGCTACCTATGCAGAATTATTTACACAAACCCTGTACAAACATGTAAATGGCTACACTGAGGCTGCTGTACTTATCAGATGTAAGTCCAGATGTAATACCAAAAACAAGCTACACAATTCCTCCAGTAACATGCTGTATAACAAAAAAAAAGTTATGGCTGAAATCAGAAAGAGCAACTCTCATAGAGACAAGAGATCTCTGATTCAACAAAACAAGAGACTAAGAGATGTATTAAATTCCAACAAGGCCAATTACAATGTCAAGATATTATCCCAGGGATACTCACAATGGCTTTTTCAGCTATGTCAGACACACCTTAAAGGTAATACTCAGCAGTGTGCAGAAGTGATGATACATGATGGCAACCTTCACTGACCAGGATGACATAGCAAATCTACAGGCTAATAAATTTAACTGTAACTTCACCCACTACTCCCACCTCCACTACCTGCCCCATGTGAAATCCTTTCTAACATATCCCCCTCAGCTGTCAATAGGGAGCAAGTGCTGGCAGCACTCGCTAAGGCCAAAAACACTGCTTCACTGGGCCCTAACAGTATCACTGGTTGCCTCCTAAGTAGCCTAAAACATAATCCAGCAGGGCTACTTGAGACAGTCTTGAACTTCAGCCTCAAAACAGGTTCTATGCCAGATGAATGGAGGGCCGCAACAGTTACCTCTCTTCATAAGAGTGGACCATTAACTGATCCCAGGAAATATAGATCCATCAGTCTGAAAACTCTAATATGCAATGCCATGTAGTGAATTATCATGGAAATGATCAACAAGGATATTGGCAACCTATAAACACTGGACTCATCCAAGTTTAGCTTTGTTAAGCGAAGGTCTTGCCTATTTGACATACTAGACTTCTTCAAGAGGGTCACCATGGCTACAGATGAGGGGAAAATGATGCATACCATCTACCTTGACCTCAACAAGGCATTTAATACAATGTCCCACTCAGGTATTGTTGACAAACACTCAGAACTAGGCACAAATCACTACATAACTCAGTGGATTGCCAATTGGCTCACAGAAGAGACCCAAAAAGTCAGGATTGGTGAAACCACCTCCACCAAGACTCCTTGGGTCTGTGTTGGGTCTGCTGCTTTTTGCTGTCTACTTCTCAGAAGACAAGGCTAATGTCAAAGGCCTCTGGCTCCCCGAGTTTACAGATGATTGTAAATTGTGAGCTATCGTAGATTCCACCCCATGACACCAACATCCTGCAGGAGGATCGAACACAAACAAATGACTGGTGTGAATGCCATGGATTAAAACTCAATGCAAATAAATGCATTATAGTGCCCTTTGAGAATTCGTCCACCCAAGCTAATTACTTCATCGATAAAACACCACCTAAGAACTGACCTGATGGTTAGGGATCTGGGGACATATGTAAACAGTAGTCTAGGGTTTGACCAACCTGTAGTCAAGATAGCAAGAAAATCATTCTAGTCGCCCAACTCATAAGCAAAGTTATGGTATCCATATCCAATTTTAGTAGTAGTACCACTCTGCTCAGCTCTTACCAGACCCATCATTGAATCAATGCCCCGTTTGGCATGTAACTAACCAGGCACTTGCAACAGGTGGAGTGTCCTCAAGGCTTCTTCATAAGGCGAATCCAAGGTATGAATACTCTGTCCTACACAGATCACCTTAAAGTCCGATCTCTGTACTCAGACTCCTATAGGTTAAGAGACGATCTATGCTTAGCATATAAGGCATCTTCAGATCCAGCTTTGATGGATCTTTTGCACATTCACAAGACACACAGCTCCAGAAACACTAGATCCAAGGCCCTGAACTTTGTCTTCAACATAAATAGAACCTACTTAAAGGATTGATATTTGTCTGAAAAGACATCAGCGCTATGGAATAAGCTCCCCATCTACATGAAGCAGAGTTCATCACTGACCTTTTAAAAAAACAAACCTTGACTTGATTTAAAATTGCACATTCAGCCCCGTCTGGCCCCCATTTCTCTGATAGATAGAGGTTGACAGTAAGTAAACTAATCCTCAAGTAACATACCTCCCCACATAAGCCTTAGCTGCCTCTTTAGTAGCATACCCCGCCATATAGGTGTCCAAGAAACTCTGGGACAAAACCAGGTTGGGTTGCATGGCTAGGCTTGTCAAAACCCTGGACTTGCTACACAGACTGGTTTACAGTTTTGTCAGTTTGCTACTTTTATGCTGCACAACATGTAACTGCAACTGGTTTCACTTCAACAGTTTTGATTATTTTACCTGAAAGCAACAGACTGAAGTTATTGTAACAGCAACACATGGAATGATCATATTCACTGCAATATCTGTAATTTATCAGAACTCATAATCTCTAATGTACTAGTGTTACTTATACTGCTTCGCACATTGTCTCTACTTGCAGAGTAGTAGTATGTCATTTTCTTATGGTGTTCATGTATTACATTTATTGTAGTGTACAATTTTGTGTCATTCTAAAAGATATTCATTTATTGTATGTTATCTATAAGGGCTTTACTTTCTTAGGTCCCCTCTGAAAATGGGGCCATGTACAGCAGGATTAACCCAGCTAAAACTGTATATATAAAACAGTGCACAATGGTGGCAAAAACAAGAAAAAAACCTGTGGATAAACTGCTTGAGCTACTTGTTTTCTAAACTAGGAATAGATACAGGATATCAGCTTGCTCAAATTTGCATTCACAGTGCCAGAGTGCAGTATTAAATCATTGTAAGGGGAATATGTAGAAGAAACTAACACAATAATCAATTGGCAATCCAGTGAACATACACATGCAAAGTGAACATCATTTTTACATTTTCCAAAGGAAAATGCTTTATCAGTGTATCATTGTTGCAGTGATAGCTGATGCAGCATACTTTGATCCTTGAAAAAAATGCCCAAACTTCGAAAGGGTGGCTACATACTGAGTGGAGAGAGAGAGTGAGATTGGAAGAGAGAGACAGACATAGACAGAGAAAGAGAGACATTTAACTGTTGTACTTCCAGATATTTTAGACTGCTATCTAATAAGTTATGAGCTCAGTACCTGCATACTGCAATGGACAGGTTAACACACAAGGACAATATCAACAGTAACAAAACCCCAACATATACACTGAGCTTAACTCTGGGGAGATGGCCAATGTTCACTAAAGAGTTAAATGTATGTGGCTGCCATGTAAAAAGTGAATGCCAACAGTGGCACACTAGTTTGGATGGGGACAGTGTGTTCCGTCGGACACCTCAGGTGTTCAGAAGTAATAACGTATGTACCATGGAGTTTATCCATATATAGTTCAAAAACAAGCAGTTTTCATAAATGCATAAGATAATGGGGCCCTGAATCAGTGCACTAGCATAGCTGGTGCCACTTTCTGCTCGTGCAAGGAGTGCATGTTCCTTGCCATTGTACTTTCTTTGAAACCTTCTTCTTCTTCTTCTTTCGGCTTTTCCCAGTTAGGGGTCGCCACAGCGGATCTTCTGTCCGGTCATGATTGGCAGTTGAAACCAAAGTGTTAAACATACGTCTGATCACTGAACAGAGAAAAGAATGGTGCGCAGCATGCCTCCTACTAGTTACGGAGTCAGGACAGAGAAGTTTGAGTACCAGATGCAGTTGTGTGCACTACAGAGTACATAAACAATGCATTGCACAAGTTGGAGGGTCATCATAAACTGAATGAATAATTCTACAGGTTAGACACAGCCTGGAATACATGAAAATAAATACCTCTAGAAAAGGAAGAAGGAGCACAGACAGAACCTTGCATATGACTGGATAAACAGACAGGTGACTTTACATTTGACTAATAAGATATTAGATCATGTACCTTTAAGTTCATTTATATCACTGTATTAGAAATTTTGCTTTATTTTAGGGTATTTTCTATAGGCACAATTATTGAATTAGGTCCAGGGGATAATGAGGTCTTGATCCCGAGATAAAAAAAAATAACTTGCAGATGACAGGATGTACAAATGATTAGCTTTACAAATGATTGAATTATTTGTAACATCTTGAAGTCAGCATTCACTAACAGAGGCTTGAATGCTAATTTGCTTTTTTGTTCCTGAGATGTTGTATAGATAGTCATTCTGAAAAAGAAATTCTCCTGCATTACATGGATTAGATACTCTAAATTAGCTGTAGGTGTGTGTGTATGTGAAAACATTGGCTCTAGAGGATTGTCAGCGTTGATGTGACATCCTGACCCCATGTGAAAAATGTGAAAAGGGTGTTGAGGATGGATGGTTGGATCAAAGATAATATAAAACTATTTTTCATTCAAAACCTCGTCATATGCTAACATTCCTTCTTTCCTTCAGAGATAATAGTAAACCTGTTTCTTATGACCTGGCATTAACTTATTCATTGTTAAAGTAGGTATATTTGGTTGGCTGAATTAAATCATTTTAGTGATGTTAAAACCATTGAAACTTTCTGCAACTAAGACAAAAAAAGTTTCTGGACTGAAAATATAAAAGTGGGCATGCGCTCTTTACATAAAACAGAAGTGTCTACATTCTGATATGTGTGAGGACATCTGTTAAGTGAAAAGAAGGTTATTATACACTGAAGTTATTTAATAAAGGTAAAAAATATCCCCTAGAATTTGGAAAAGTTTATTGTTAAGTAGAAGGTGCATCTCACAAGATTTCCATGTTATAGGTTCATAGGTAGATACTAGGCTATCTGCCCTAGGGCATTTATAAGCCTAGCCAGAGTGTATTTGGCTTCCGCCTCCCTATTAGATTAGCCTACTGTGCCTCTGTAAAGTAGGTCACAGAAGGTACCCTTTTAAGATTAGTTTACTGTGCCTCTGTCTAGCAGGGACACAGAAGAGATCCCAGGGGTGAATTTGCAATTTCCCATCCACGCGTCTAGATTTTGCTTGAAGAGGGTCAGCGAGAGGCTATGTCTAACATGAATTGGGATTCTATTCCAGAGTGAGGGGAGCCTCTGGGAAATGAATCTGTCCCTCCAGCAAGTCCTATTTATTTTTGTGCTGAGGTTTAGGTCCCTGGAGCGTGTAGCTCTAAGGGACTTGGATTTTTTGAGGTGGAGCATGTCCATTAATTCTGGGTTTGTCATGGCTTTGTACGTCAGGCATAGATCACCTCTGAGTAGGCGGTAAGCAACTGAGTAGAGCTGGAGTTTCTTTAGTCGAGCTGCATAGGGCATCTGTTTGTAGCCCATGATCCTCTTGGTGAGGTACTTTTGGGGTCTCTCCATTTGCTGCAGGTGTCGGGTAAGGTACATCCCAAAAGGGGCATTGTATTCAATTATGGGCCTGATGAGTGATGAGTAGAGGGGCACAATGACCTCTCTTAATCTAGATGCAAACCCTTTCGTGATAAGGTGGGCTATATAGAAGGTCTTTCTAACCACTTTGGCAACGTGATTATCAAAGGAGAGATTACTATCTACGTTGGTTCCCAAATCTCTAATTACTTCTTCCGTACTTAATGGATTACCACCTATGTGGTAATTTGTGGGCACCTTGTTTTTCCCAAAGGGGATGACTATGCACTTTTTAGCATTTAGCTTGAGGCTGTGGCTCTGGCACCAAGCATCCATCTCTGTAAGACCCTTTTGGAGGATGCTTGTGTCAGCTGGAGATTCGATTATGGCCCCCAGTTTGCAGTCATCTGCAAACTTTGTCAGCCATAATCCCCCCGTGTTAGCCTGAACCTCAGAGAAGTATATACCAAACAAGAGAGGTCCCAGAATTGAGCCCTGTGGGATGCCACTTGTAACTGGTTTGGATTCGGACATGGCACCTGCGATTCTGACCATGTGGGTTCTATCTCTGAGCCAGTTTGCAACCCATCTTGTGATATAGGGGTTGATATTTAAGCTGGTAAGCTTATTTATGATGCCCGAGTGGGGTATTGGGTCGAAGGCTTTTGCGAGGTCCAGGTGGGATGTGTGGACTTCCTTGCCCTCATCTATGGCTTTGGTAACTGTTTCAAAGAAATCAACTAGGTTTAAGAGGCAAGATCTGCCCTTAACAAAGCCGAATTGGGTAGGGTCCAGTGTCTGGAGGCTCCCAATGTCTTTGTTTATGAGTTCCATGATAATATGCTCCATAGCTTTACAGACCAGACTAGTCAGGCTTATGGGGCGATAGTTTCCGGGGTCCGTTGTGGCACCACCTTTGTGGAGTGGGACCACTGTAGCTGTATGCCATTCTTTGGGTACATATCCTGTAGTAAGGCTAAGTTTGAACAGTGACTTAATGTGAGGGTTCAGTTCTTCTTGGAGCTCATCTAAGACACAACCTGGGACACCGTCCAGTCCCATAGATGCTGTGTTTTTTGCTTTGGAGAGGGCAGCTTTCACCTGTGCATCTGTGATGTCAGGGAGGTTACATTCAGTTGGGATAGGCATTTGCTCCTTTGGGGGGGAAGGGGGGGAGAAGTTTGCACTGAATCTGTCTGCCAGGATGTTGGCTATGTCTGTAGGTTCGGTATATTTTGTACCATTATGCAACAATTCAGAGCATATCTGGGAGTTTTCGTCCATGTTCCTGACATAACTAAAGAAGGCCTTGTGATTATCTTTAGTGTCTAGGGCAATTTTTCTTTCGAAGCTGGACTTTGATGATTTTAAGAGGGATCAAAGTTTTTTGCTAATACTGATCAGAGATGCCTTTCCTTTTTGGGATTTTGCTCTGTCATGTAGTAGCTTCCTCTTTCTGTTGTATAGCTTATTTATGGCCGGGGTCCACCAGACCGGTCTCCTGTTTTTGGAGGAGTGAATCTTGGTTTTATTTGGGATAGCACGATCCATGCATTCCTGCAGGTGCTCATAGAATGCATTTGTAAAGGATTCTGCGGATTGGGCTGTATTATCCTCTGGCCCAGGGGCTTTGAAGGATTCCACCTCAGTCTTGAGAGGTGCAAAGTTGGCTTTTGAGAAATTCTTTACAGTGATTTCCTTGGATGGGGGTGGGGACGGGATATGGATGTCCAGGGAAATTTCTTTATGGTCTGATCTTACCAATGAGGGGTTTACCTCTGGTGTGGAACATAGAGTCCCCATGTTGGTGATGACCAGGTCCAATATGTTGTTCCCCTTGTGGGAGTGGTGACCAGTTGTTCCATTGCGTTAGAGTTTATAAATTTAAGGAACCGTTGGGCGAAGGTGTTTGGGCTTGAGTAGTTTTCCCAGTCAATGCTTGGGTAGTTGAAGTCACCCAATAACATAATGTTTGGAGAGACCTTCATATTCTCCATTGTTCTCAGGAATGCCAAGTGGGGTTCCTGTAATAGGGAGGGTGTTCTGTAGCAGGCTACAAATTGAAAGACAGTTTTGCCCGCTGTTAGTTGCACATGGATGGTTTCCGATGCTTTGTGCAGTGCCACTAACCTGGAGGTGTAGGTATTTTTGATGAATATAGATACTCCCCCATCTTTTGTGCTTCGGTCCGAGTTTTGGGGCCGAAACGCATGGTATGAGTTATAACCTGGTACTGCTGGGGTGCTCTCAGGAACCTTGAACCAGGTTTCTGTTACTGCACAGACATCGATTTTCTCCATACTGAGGAGAGCCTCAAGTGCGTGCATCTTGAGGTTTAGTCTTTCTGACTTGTATACCACTCTGCAGCTGAAGTTCCTTCTCATGGGGGCCTCAGCATAGACAGTGGTCATACAGTGAAAGATTTATGCTAATGGAATAATCAAGGTGCTTGGTTGATGCTATTTAGTCAGATATTCTCCATTTAGAATTGTTCTGCCAAATAAAATTTTACTCTAGGAAGAAAAAATGAATGATATAAAATGACAGCAGTCACCCATTTGCTTCTATATGAATATTATCCATGCAGATAAGTTCAGCAAAACCATAGAGGTGGGGGAGGGGTGTCAGTGTTTGTGATTATGTCTGGACATGTGTGTGACTGGGTGTGTGTGTGTGTGTGTGTGTGTGTGTGTGTGTGTGTGTGTGTGTGTGTGTGTGTGTGTGTGTGTGTGTGTGTGTGAGTAGAGATGAGGTCTCATAAGTATTTGTGTGTGCATGTCTCCCAGGATGGTCACACTAAGAAGGAGGTAAGTTAGGGAATTGCACATCTGGATGTGTATGTATGCTGGGGTATGCATTCTAGTGTATGGGTGAGTGTGGTCAAATGTGGGTGGCTTGTTTGCATGTGTGTGCTTGTGTTTGTGTTTAAGGGGTGCCTTTGCTAATGTGATGTATGGGCCACAAATGAGAACACTAATACCGTCAGGTCTGTCAGTGCAATCTTCATTTCAGAGACATGGTAATTGTCACACATCCCTCTCTAACATAGATGATAAGTAGGCGGAGTATTTTCTTTAGCTGCTTTAATACATAGAAACACATCTGGATGGATAGCAGCATCATAAAATATAAACAAACTGGTTAACAGGCAGACCTTACATACATACATGCTTACATCTCAGCAGCTTACTACAAAATGGCAGTCAGACTTGCACATGCTCAGTATTTATACACTTGTGAAGCCCTTGGATAGCTTCTTAAAGGAACATGCACACACATTGATCTACATCCTCTCTCTTAAAAAGATTGTCCTTGGTAAAAACAATATTAGAGTTAGACATGCATTATCATAGACATTAGAAACAAGCACAATGTTCATGTCCAAGCTGCCGTGTATCTGTTACATGATCTGGAGATACTACCGGATCTCGTAACACAATCTGGACTGAATCTAGCAACAGGGACAGTATTTGGTGAATTGCTCGTATCAGAAACTTCTGGATTCATCACAGGAATGGGAATATTCTCTGGAACTTCCTCTGGAATTGGAGCACTGGACAACTCACTCTGAGATAGAGTCTTTCTCACAGGCTATGTGCTGTGTTAGAGGCCAGACAGTGGTCTCAAATATTTCCGATTCCAGCTAAACTCTGCTCCTTGTGATTCCACAATGTATGATCTCTGCTCTGGACAAATATTCTTCACGACTCCAATTCGATCATAACCTTTGGACATTTGCATCCTTACCACTTCTCCTCCTTATAATGGATTGAGCGGTCTGCTGGTCTTATCGTAGTAGGACTTCTGGGTTAAATGCTTCTTCAACAGATTGGTTTTCACTGACCTGTTCCTGACACATGGAGCCAGAAATTGACTACTGATAGGTAATGTGGTTCTGGTTTGTCTCGACAGAAGTCTATGAGCAGGTGAACCAAGATGTTTATCACGAAGGATGTTTCTGAGATTCAAGAAAACATCACTATTATCTCATTTTGACTTCTCTAGCAACTGTTTTGCACTTTGAACTGCACGTTCTGCCAAACCATTTGAATGCAGGTTGGCTTGTAAACTGCATGCCATTGTCAGAAATAACTTTGTGCAAACTACCATGGACTACAAAATAATGCTTCATCTTACTAATGACAGTACTGGATGCTAGGTTAGGAAGTAGGTCAATTTCAAGCCAATTGGAATAAGAGTTGTTTACTAACACCAAATAATGTTGACCATTCCACTCGAAAATGTTGGTGGCTACTGTTGACCATGGTAGTTCAGGAATCTGGTTTAGCTGAAGTGGTTTGTTCTGTTGATGTGGCTTTGTACTATTACACACAGCGCAAGATAAAAGTGCTCTTTCAGTATCTGGTGACATAGACGGCCAAAATACTAGACCTCTCACCCTTCTTCTGGTAGAGTCAGCTCCTGGGTGCCCACGCAAGATAGTTCATAGGTGTGTATTAGGCTAGTGGCCCAGGAACCTTTACAAGCCCAGCCTAGAAGTGCCCTGGCATCATGCCACCTGACATTAGTTTCCAGTGCCTCTATCAAGTAGAGCCACTGGAGTGATCTCTGGGGTGAACTTTCTATTTCCCATCCAATTATCAAGATTTCTCTTGAAAAGGGCCAGTAAGGTGCTCTGTTTGACCTGTATGGGAAGTCTATTCCAGAGAATGGGAAGTCTCTGGGTTATGAACCTGTCCCTCCAGCATGTTCTGTTGATTGTTGTAATGAGGCTGAGGCCTCCAGAGCATGTGGTGTGGAGGGATTGGGATTTTTTTAGATGTAGCATTTCTAATTTCTCCAAATCTTTTGGGTTTCTGATGCCATGACAGAAAGGGACCCCATTCCTAAGTCAAAGAGTGAGTAAAGTTCATGAAATTAGTATTGTTTCAATCTTTGATGTCAGCCAAAAGTGCCCTTCGCAGCACCCACAATATGCCCAGTAATGACTCCTCCTGCAATTCGTATGGGGTTAAATGGATGGGTAACGTATCTAAATATGATTATAAATTCTTTTTTATAAGATCCATTGCTCCTACTACTATTGGAACAATCTGGGTATCTTTCTTCCACATTGCTCTCATTTCTGCCTGCAGATCTTGATATTTTATGACTTCATGTCACTCTGTGCGCAAGACACTATAGTCATTTGGTGTGATGATTTCAATGATTAATGCTACTTTTCTCTTCTTTTCTTGGACCACTATATCTGGTTTTCTAGCATCTATCTTTTGAACGGTTGGTGATGGGTGATCCCATGTCGTATAAACTTCATCATTTTCTATGATGCTTTGTGGCTTATGTTTCTGATGTTTTTCAGCCACTCCGATACCATAATGTTTGCACAATCCCCAGTTTTGCCACATTATTATGCCTTAAAGTATACAGCCCTTCTGCCATTAGTGTGTCGCAACCAGCAATAAGCTGTGTGACTGTTTCCAATTCGGTTTTACAGATCCTACATTTGTCTGTTTTTCACGCATGTTCAATGAACTTTGCAAGCCAGCATGTACATAGCCCACTGTCTTGGGCTGCCAATATTAGCCTTTCATTTCTTGGTTTGAATTTGCCTCTCCTTAACCATTCCTGCATTTGTTCTTGATCAACGTGAGGCTCTTACAGAGGTTTTCTATACTTGCAACTATATTTATGTTTTTTCCACATTTCTTGCCTTCTCATCTGGTCCTTCACTTTATATTCTTTCATTTGTTTTTTTGGCACAATCAGTTGCTGCTGCGCTTTTATCTACTTGGTTTGATTTCCATTCATGCTTGATGTCAATATTCTTCTACTAAATTAAGCAGAGAAGTCATTTTAGATTGTCTCCTCATGGTTCAAAACTTTCACTACATTTGGATCTTGTGAGGTCAGTAGATATCTGTGGAGTCCCACGATTGCAGATCTATACATGTAATCAATTTCATGGAGGCCCATCCCACCTTCGGAATGGGGAATATATAATCTTGGTATACACTGATTTTTATAAATCATTTGGTGAGCATGAAGCATCCTTCTTGTTTTAATATCTAATCTAGCCAACACTTTTTGGGGCCAGTCAATCACTCCAAAACTGTACGTTAGAACAGGAAGAGCAAATTGATTTATAGCTTGGATCTTGTTCCTAGATGTCAATGCTGTTCTCAGGATTAATTTAAGCCTCCTAAAGTATTCCTTATTGAGTTTTATTCACATTTGTTCATGTTTTATTGCTGATCCTTCATCAATTCCAAAGTATTTACACACTTCCTCTTGCTCAAGTTCTTTTATATCGCAGTCTTGTCCCAAACTGATGTTTTCCTGGTGTTGCAGTTTTCCTTTTTTAAAGGTTGCTTTTGCACATTTATCAACACCAAATGACATTCTAATATCATCTGAAAAAGTTCTGACAACCTGCAGTTGTGCTTTCAGTTCCTCATCTCATAAGCTATACAGTTTTAAATCATTGACAAAGAAAGATGAGAAGTCATTAGACTTTGTTGTTTTCTAGGAGCCAAATTGTAGCCATGGCCTAAGCTGTTAAGTAAACAGCTTAATGGATTAATGGCAAGGCAAAATACCAACGGTGACAGAGAGTCACCCTGGAATATCCCACTTTGAATTTTTATCCCTGCGATAATAATCTGTCCTTTATCATGGCTTAATTGCAAAGTGGTCTGCCATTGTTTAATGGTTACTGTAATGTAGTCAATCAATGTAGGGTGTTATCTTGTACATTTTTAAACACTCTTTTATCCATGAATGTGGGATACTACCAAATGCTTTTTTGTAGTCAATCCATTAAATACTTAGATTCTTCCCCTTTTAACAGTTCTCCACTATAACATTGCTTAACAACAACTGATCCTTTGTTCCATATGACTTTATTTTATTACCCTTTTGTTCTAATGCCATAATTGAGTTTTCTTTTAAATGACTATAAACTCTGTCAGTGTCAATTCCTGTGTATAGTTTATACGTCATCAGAAGGCAAGTTATTGGTCTATAATTTTTAGGGTAGCTTGCTCTTAAGTAAGAGCATTGTTTTGCCTGTTGTTAGTCAGTGTGGTGTCTGTTCGGGGTGCTCATATAAATAGTTCTTACTCATGGCTAAATCCTCATGCAAAGATGTTAATACTTTTGACCAAAAGTTAGGTACTGCATCTGGGCCTGGGGTTTTCCAGTTAGAGGCATTTCTTAACTTTGCTTCAATCTGTTATTTCATCCCATTTCATATCCTGTACCTTTAAACTTCTTTTTCGTTCTTTTACTTCTTCTATCCATTTAGAGTCTTTGTTATGTTCTACAGGATCTTCATAGATACTTCTCCAAAATGTATCAACTTCCACCTTTTTTGGCGGTCTTTCAATTCCTTTTACCTTATTTCCAAATTCTCTATGAAACTTTTTTGGGTCATCAATAAATTGCTTATTTTTGTACTTTTCCCTTATATTTATCTGTATATCTTCTAAGTTTTTCTCTCTGTGCTGAAATATTTAGTTTATCTGTGATAGTGCATGATATAAACTAGTCTGTTCTAATACTGTGCATTGCTTTAATCACATCTATCTTTTTTAGTATTTTTGTTGATCTATTTTCTCTTTTATAATCTAACAGTGACACTTCTTGTCTTAATTGCTTTATAGTTTTCTCTATTCCATACTTCTGTGCTATTATTCAATTTCTCCACTTCATTCCCTCACTACCCTGTAATAGAACTGTATCAGTTATTAATTTAGCAGCACAGCAGTATATCCTGTTTACTTCTGTTATATCACATGGAGGTCTATGGACAGTTCTAATTACTGTGTTCATTTGTTTTGTCAGACTTCTTACTTTTGGCGTTTTATTTTATTGACTTTCTGCAGTCTATTTCTCTCATTGATCTTAATATACCTATCCATATCCATTAAATCAAACAACTCTTCTCTTAGCTCATTTTCTTCCAAACTGAGGGCACATCCCTTGTTTTCTGTTTCCTGTGGGCATTCTATAGAAAGTTCTAAGCATCTTCCTGTGGCACATTCTCTTCAGTTTCATCCTGTGTCATCTGTTGCTCTGTCATATGGGAACTCACTGGCCTATCACTTCTCAACACTGAGTGCATCAGAGTTTCCAGAGTTTTCTGTTCCTTTCCTTGCTATCTAGCTTCAAGTGAAAGTTTATACTGGTTTCCTATGGAACGCTTCAAAATATCTTGCTATGGCACCTGACCAGTTGCTTCCTATTCCACTGGTTTCCACTTAATTTGGTTATCCATTGCTCTATCCTGTTGCGGTGCTTTCTCATTCAGTTTTCTACACTGAATCGTTCTCTTTGCAGCTGCTCTATAACCTCAGTTTCTATTTCTTTAACTTCTTCATTACTAATTTCTTTTCTACTTTCCCTTTTAGTCTTCTTAGTTTTTTGTATTGTAAAGTTTTCCATATCCGGATTTCTTTGTCTGTATTTCTCTTAAAATATCTTTGGTGCTGCTCTTTTTATATTGGTTAGTTTTGCTTTCTTCTTTGCATAAATATTACACCATATATTTTCCTTTCCCATGTCCATATTTCTTCTTCACGTGTCTTCTGATCTTCTTACTTTTCCTTGTCCTGCTTCTGCTTTACTTCTCTTCTTTTCCACATTACATCTTTGTGCTATAAATTTTTTTATTGTGAAGTTTTCCATATTTGGATGCCTTTGCCTGTATTTCTCTTGGAATATCTTTGAGACTGCCTTCTGTATATTAGTTAACTTAGCTTTTTCCTTTGCATAAATATTGCACCATATCAAATCTCTCTTTCTTTCCCATGTCCATATTTCTTTTTTATATTTTTCAAATATTTCTAGGTTTTGTTGTTTATATTTTTGCACTTCCTCAGATGATTCTTTTTCCAAACAGATCAAAGTTTCTTGATCTATATACTGTTTTTCAAAAATCTGGTGTATTAATGAACTCAAATTTTTATTTGAAGCTTCTGACAGTTTTTCCTGTGGAAGTATATTTCTTTCCTCTAATTTCTCTGTTAACCATTTTGTATATCTTGTGTCTGGAAATTCTGGGCATTTTGCATAATAGTAGCAATATATAATTTCTTTCTTATCCTCAATAGTTCACTCTATCGTCTTTATGGCTCTTCTTTGTCCAATCAATTTTTCTAATTTTTGTGAACTGCTATTTCCTTCTACAACAGGAGGACCATCCTGGGCCTGGCTTGGCCCCATTGTAGGAATGTCTCTGTATTTTCAGGATTCTACACTGTCATTTTTTCCAGTCCTGCCACCAGTGCACCTACTAGGATTGTAACAGAGCTGGGTTATACATAGATTTGTAAGTCAAGCAGAGATCGCCTTTTATTAGACAATATAAGACAGAATAATACTCTTGTTGCAAGGACTTTGGAAAAATGACTTTTGGACCTTTCATAATGATACCTTTGTCAGGCAAAATCTTATCTCTGTAGGGAAACTAAGGTTGCACTTCTTGAGGTAAACTATATTGCTTTGATGGCCATCCTTGTTTGATAAAGTGGTTGAGCCTTTGTAAAACTGGATCTGTGCCTGTGTGATTTCTCAACTCATCAAGACGTGTGGGAAAAAATTCTCACTTTCTTAACTTCAAAATCAAGGTTCTCATTCTCATGCTGTTCTGTTCTGTTTCTGGGAGATCTGGAAAATGTATCAGCAAGATAAAGAAGTTTGCCTTTCTTATAGATGAGTGAAATTATACTTTTGCAATTTCAACATCATACGTTGCAATCTGGCTGGAGCTGAATGCATAGGTTTTCTCAAAATAGTGACTAGAGGCTGGTGGTCTGTTTTGATCTGTAAAGGTCTACCGTAAACAACATTGTGAAACTTGGAACATGCAAACACAATTGCCAAAAGCTCTTTCTCAATCTGAGCATACTCCATTTCAGTTTAGGTAAGAGTTTTCTGCAGAAGCAACAGCTTGACCTTCTTGTAGAATGACTGCACCAAGACCAAATTTCAAAGCATTACGTGAAAGAGTAGCTGGTATGTGAACATAATATCTAAGAGTTGGTGGGCTAGTCATTCACTGTTATAGGACGTCAGATGCTTTGGTGTTGCTCTAACCAAGGCCAGGATACATCTTTACATGTCAGCTCTCTCGGCAGTGCTGACAGTTGGCTCAAGTCTGGGATGAACTTGTCTAGGTAGTTAATCATGCCAGGAAAAGGTTGAAGGGCTTGAACATTGTCTGGAGCTTGCATCTCAAGAATTGCTATTTGCTTTGAAATGTCAGGTCATAGGTCTGACCTAGTAAATAAATGACCATTATAAGTAACCTCTTGTAGCCCGAATTTGAATTTCTGTGGATTGAGCTTAAGATTCACTTGGTGTGCCCCTTCCAGTACTTTTTTGAGGATTCTGTCATGCTCAACTTCACTATTAACTCCTACTAGTATGTTGCCTACTAAAATAGCACAAGGATACCCAGAAAAAAATTGCTCCATTGCATGTTGAAAGACTTCACTGGCAGAATTTATCCCAAATGGCATTCTCAAAAATCTGTACCTGCCACTGAACTTAATGAGCAATGATGATTTATTGTTAAGCTGAATTTTCCAAAATTAACTCTTTGCATCTAAGACAGAAGAAACAGTTGCATTTGGCATCAGTGATGCAACTTTTTCAACTGTGAACATTGGATGATAAGGTCTTTTTAGTGCTTTGTTCAAATCTCATGGATCAATACATATTCTGATGTCATCTGAGTTTTTCTTATGAGCAACCACCATGGAAGATACTCATTCATTTGGTTCGGCAACTGGACAAATAAAAACTTGTCACACCATTTTATCTAGCTCAGCTTTGACTCTGTCCTGCATGGCTATTGGAACTTTTTAGCTGGGCTGATAACTGAACTGACATCTGGCTTGAACTTTGTACTCCATAACTTCCCTAGTTTGTCTTCAAAGAGATTAACATAGGTAAAAAAATATATACTGGGAAAAATTAGAATAGTTGCCTTTCAAGCTAACTTGATGGACTACCTTATTAAATGAAAGCAGTCCCATTTTCAAAATGTCTCTGAGCCCTAATAATGATTGGACGTGCCTCTTGACCACATAAAATAACAAGTTGTAGCATCTCCCAGCAGAGTAACATGAAAGCATTAAGGAGCCTTCAGTATGAATTTCTTTACCTCCATAAGCATCAAGCTTTGCACACTTTGCCAAATCAAGCTTTTCAGCATGACACACACTAGCAAATGTTTCTGCTAACATAACTTTGCACTTGGAACCTATGTCAACTTTGAGCTCTATGGGTTTTCCAGTTACCGGAACAGTACAAAATACTTCATTCTTTGCCATTAAATCTGCTTCATTAACTGTTTCATACAGCACTGACACACTATCAACATAAAGAGTAGGGTTGCAGCTCTCTAATTGATCAACTTGTTTCTTAAAATGTTCCCTTATAGAGAAAGAATGTGGGCCTTTTGAATTACAAAACCTTTTGAAATGATTCTATTGACTGCATTTGTGGCACTGCTGACTAAAAGCTAAAGATTTCTCCCTTTTAGATTCATGGTTTCCTCCACAATTATAACTGGTAATGAAACTAGGTTGGGCCCCATGCTTTGAGTTTGCTGACTCACTCTTATGCTTCACTGAGACTGTGGAAACTCTGGAATTTGCTGGAGATCTCTGGGGTTTACCAGTGAGTGCTGTAGGGACTACAGTTTCTGCCTTGTGCTTGGGTCTGTTTCTTTTAACCACGTGATACACACTATCAACATGAGCTTTGTCACTGTGCCTTCTAGAGCTGCTCTCATTTGTAAGCATATTTGTGTGCTTTTCTGTGAGCTCATATATCTGACAAATCTCAATGGTCTTATTCAAAGTTAAATCACTGTCACAGAGCAAAATCTTTCTCACAGCATCATCTTTAATACCACACACATCTGCCTTTTAGCAACTCATCCCTTAAATCACCAAACCTACATGTTTTAACCTTGTTTCTCAAGTCAGATATATATGCTGCAAAAGTTTCACCAGGCTTTTGATCCCTTCTATAAAATAAATGTCTTTCCATTGTAACATTTGTCTGGGGGTTACACATTTCTCTAAATATACAGGGTTCTCCATTGACTCAGCCTGTACAATAATATGACAGTTTTCCCCCTCTCTAAAATAAATGTCTTTCCATTGTAACATTTGTCTGGGGGTTACACATTTCTCTAAATATACAGGGTTCTCCATTGACTCAGCCTGTACAATAATATGACAGTTTTCCCCCTCTCTTGCATAGAGAACAGGTGCATATACAAATGAACGCTCCCTTTCAATGGCTTCTGACCCAGCTAAATTAAGCAGAATAAATGCCTTTGTATGGTAAACTTTATCAGAAAATGCAGCCTGCATGAAAATGTTGTACTCTTGCTCAAACGCTGTCTTGTTCTCTGCAATATTATTGTCGAGCAGAAGTGCACTGGGTTTTCAAAATCAGTCTGCTATGCTCACAAAGTAGGTACAAACACACTGAAATTATGGCCCTTGTAATTATGTATGAACAAACTGTTCTGTTATCTTGTAACAACATTCAAATGCACAATAAACCTTTCAAAATAATGTCCTTTACTATATATTCTCTGTAATGGCTGTAGCCTGTGAAATAACTTTACTGTAGTACTGCACAAACATACAAACACTTTACTTGAATATCTTAATTTAACATGAAAAATACATGCTTAGGGAAAATGCAGTCATTTCCTTTTATTTTATTTGTTTTATGCAATTCTGACTTTATTTCAAATATTTTTCATAGTAATTTGAATATTTTTATCAATATCAGACATATGAGTTTATATGAATATTGTTTAGAGCATTCTGTATGCCTCATTTCATATTTTATGAGTAAGAAATAGTTTTGAGCAAGTTTTAATATCTGAAATTTGTTTCTGATCTGTTTTTCAAATTATGTATGCAGTAGTGATGTTTCACTCCTCTGTATTCCTCCAATACCAACCGGGTGCCTCTTTGACTTAAGTGGAAGAAACTGAAGCTCTTTCTGGTAATGAATCATTTTGGCCATTCTTCTTCTAACCTCATGTTCCTTTAGACATGCCACTTCTGACACAATGTTGTCGTCCCTCTCTAACATAGATGACAAGCAGGTGGGGTTTTCATTTAGATGATTTAATAGATAGAAACACATCAGGATGGATAGCAGTATCATAAAATATAAACAAACTGGTTAACAGGCAGACCTTACATACATGCTTACATCTCAACATCATACTACAAAATGGCAAGTCAGACTTGCATGTGCTCAGTATTTATACACTTGTGCAAGCCCTCGGATAGCTTCTTAAAGGTACATACACACACATCGATCTACAGTAATGATCTTTGAGATATATTTAGCTCCAGCTATGTCTGTCTGTGAATCAGAATTTCTCATCATCTCACTAGCTGATCATCACACACCAGATAATTAGCATGTGAAGTGAGATTGGAGTTGTCAACAGGGGAGGTAATGGTGATGCCTGTGGTTAAGAGAGTTATGAAGGAAGGAGTGAAAACAATGGAATTTATTAGCCAAGACATATCAGAAAGTGGCCTACTGCAGTGATGGCTAAAATAGATTATGTAGAGTGACATTGGCAAGTCGTGGGCTGATGAAGTGGATGGGTGTAAGGAAATGCTGTTGTCAGTCGTGGTTACTCAGGCTCTCTCTCTCAATTTCTGAGGTGGTTCTGGTTGTTGAACAGAGAGTTGATGACAAAGAGAGTATCCTGTCATGGGATAGCAATACAGAATGTTAGCACAAGTTGCTCTTATCAGCCCAGAATGAAGACGTGATGCAGAGAATTTTACATGTCTGTGAGGGCATTATTGCTTTAATAAAACACTCTTCAGAAGGCAGACAGAGTCAAGTGGCTACCCTGTAGCTAGAGAGATATAAATTTCAAAAGTGAACTCTGACACCATTGACACACTTATTATTTGAGTCACAACTCGTGATGGAATTTACTGCTGCTCAGGTAAAATCCTTGATCTGTTTGCTGTCAGAGAATTTTTTCCAACATTACTTTTTGAATAGCAGTCTAGTAGCACAATGTATTACTTTATTCAATTTTACAAAGAGTGTGGGCCTTTCAGTGGCTATGCTATTACTGATAAGACCAAAAAAACTGCAAAAGGCACATTTATGTGTCAGAACAGATGTTATGATGTCTAAAGTTATCCACTGATATTTGATAAAGTGGATGAAGTGATGGACATTAAAACAGTGTTTGACATTAGAAATCTCTGGATTGGGGATGGGGTTGTTTTACTAGATTTATTTATTTATTTATGTATTTCTAGTTTGATTACCGGAGAAGTCCACTGGGTCAGAGTGACCCATTTTCAGTAGAGGCCCGGGGAGAAAAGCTCCAAGATACATAATACAGATAAGGTACATAATAATCAAGTGATTGATCTAGCTGATATTGTCAACATTTTCGATGCAGGGGCACATTGAGGTATTTGATGTATCCTAAGGCATAGCATCTT
Source organism: Protopterus annectens (assembly GCF_019279795.1). Taxonomy (NCBI): domain Eukaryota; kingdom Metazoa; phylum Chordata; order Ceratodontiformes; family Protopteridae; genus Protopterus; species Protopterus annectens. The sequence continues at coordinate 586,872,287 of NC_056748.1, read as the reverse complement.
TGTGGACAATGCAGACATTTAATCAAGTAATGAGATAAATAAACATAAACAAAGTGACCACTATAAAGCAGAATACATTATAGAAAATGTGAAAGTCAGATGCATTTTTGATTTCTGTGTGGGCTAGAAACATGGAGGTAGAGAAAACTGATATAACTGTAAACAATGAAGAGTTGCTAAATGAATCCCAAACCATTGTGAATGATGTTATTGGTGATTAGATTATGGTGGTGTTATCTACTCAAGGTGAGTAAGGAACATCAGATATTTCCTTAAGTTACAAAGGAAGGGTTACTGTTGCTGTTAAAAACATGTATAATGTGATAATAGAAAGTGTGGATCATGTTTCTGAAGACACTATGTTAACTCCATGTGAGCAAAAAGTAATTGTTAGCAATGCATGTCAGAATAAGAAAACAAAAGAAGCCTGCATCAGTAGCATAGAGAGATGAAGCCTTGACTGTAGCTCAGACTACCTGAGTTTGATTAGCAGATTGATCTCTTAATGGCACAGTCAGGGTGGTGGATTGTGTGTGTCTATCTTAGTATTAGAATGTATTCTGACAAGGCAGATCGTTCATTGGCCCTGGTGGATATCCATAGTGAAGCAATCTTTGGACAGCAAACAGCAAGATAGTGAAGGAGACATCACTGTTGTATGGCTCCAGATAGACATATACTCAAAGGCATGCCTCATTCCCACCCAACCATCTAATGGTATGTCAGCAGAAGGGCTAGGAAAAAATCCTTGTTTGACCACAGTATGTTGTTGATCATGGCTTCTCTGCTACATTTCCTAGTCATGGATGAAATTTCCAACATTACTGTTGAGGTTCTTCTCATTCAGATGGACAGGACCCACCTGATGAAGGGACTTTCAGGGTTCCCTTCATGATGTGGGTATGTGAGAAGGTGAGATCAGGAGCCAAAGTCAGCAGTAAACAAGGGCAAACAAAACAGATAAGTGCTTGCAGAAAAAAAATAATAAAATATCTGAAAATTTTAGGAAACTGTTAAGTTACAAGTTGTTTAATGGTATATAATAAGTTACACCTTCTAACATCACTGTTAATGGAAAAGAAATTCGGATGTAGTAATGATTGATGCAGATATGTCATTTGGCTAGAATACTGTTTCCCTGAGTAATAAAAAGAATTACAATCCAAATCAAACAAATGTTTATACAAGGGAGTGAATAGTTAATACGAAGGTTGATGTTCTCATAATCTGTACCTCTGCATAGAGTAAGCTTCTGAAAAACAGATGCAAGATATTTTTAGATGGCATGTATACCTGTCTTGCAAAGTGAACTGTATACTGGAGACATAATGCTGAGTACAAAGAAAAGCAAGGGATGTGGAGACAATGGACACTATTCATAGTCCTCTCCTTTGGTGGTGCATAGTGCCATTCCATAAATAGTGGCACAATGGTGATATGTAAATATAATCAACATATGTGAACCACACTGACTATGGAAACATGGAGGCATTTTGGTAAACACACCTTCTTATGCCAAAAGTGCAACATACTTAAGGCATAAGGGTTAGGGGGAGAGTTACTATGAGGATTGGTTATGTTACTCTTATTCATAGAAATAAATGTAAAAGGACCTCATTTCCATATAAAAAAATGCAGGACTCTGAATGTATGTGAATGATGTGTGACAGAATAATAGATAACTGGAGTTACATGGAGCTAAACTAAGGTGAAATACTTAGTTTTATGGTTATTTGAATGCTTATGCATTCATGATCAAACTACTGAAAGGATATTTGGGGGAAATTATTAATTTTGGTGTCATTTGGGTGCATAGGTAGGTGTGGTCTCGGGGCTGGGAAGCCTTGAATTTTGACAAACTATCAGTTAATATGATAGTTTGCCTATGAATAGTTTGTAAATGTTACTTGTTGATTTGGATTTTCTGGGATGATTTTACTTTAAAATAGAAATTTTGTGATCCATCCTCACAGGTAAGGACATGATTGGGGGGAGTTCAATGCTGTCCCATGCTGGTGAGTACCATATCCTGTATGTTTGACCGTCTGGTTGGAGTACACATCTGTTTCAGGGTGTTTGTGTTAATAAAGTTCAGGAAGAATTGTGCCTGTGAGTTTGAAGCATTGTGAATTTCCCAGTCTATAGAGGGATGGTTAAAGTCACCCATGAATAGAGTGTTTGATTGTTTGGTGAGCATCTGTAATAGGTTTAGGGATGATTTGTGAGACTCTAGGGGTGACCTGTAGCTAGCCATGATATGGTGAGGGGACCTTACCTCTGGTGACTTGCATGTAGATGGGTTTAATGGTATCACTCCATTCTAACCAACCTGGAGGTATGTTTATTGTTAACGTAGGTCGCGACACCTCCACTTTTAGCCTCAGTCTGTACTGTTGTTGCTCTAAATGTATGGAAGACACTGTAGTCTTGCACTCTGAGAGTAATTTTTGTGGCTTTAAAACAAGTCTCAGTCATGTCTACATTCTTCAGTGAGAGAAGGGTTTAAAGGGTGAAGAGATTTTTGTTTAGGCTCTGAGCATAAAGCAGTAACATATTAACTCACTATAGCTGAGTGTGCCTCTAGGCATTTCTGCAGTTACCTCCTACTACACTTCTAGGCAACAAATATTGCTTGTTCACATTTGCATTAATAATTCCAAACCCATGCTACATACAAGGTATCAGAATATTTTGTCTTGAACCATACACTATAACAAACACATTTGTATTGATATTTGACCTCTGTCAATGAGTATTTGTTAGAACTGTAAGGTAATAATTTAAGTTTTTAAAGGTTCAAGCCATAGCCACTGGGAGTTAAAAGTACACACTCAAAGAGCTGTACTGGAGGGAATGAGATAAAGTTGTTTGTAGATTTTTTCACTATATTTGTAGTTTTTGTTTTGGCATTGACTAAAAAATAGACTCTAAGGAGGTGAATAAAGTTTTAGCCAATATCTGAAAGTCTGGGGGGACAGGTGCAACCCATCCTTGGCAAAGCAACATAGTATTTTGATCATGTTCTCCATTGCTGACAGATATTGGATCCCCCTGTATCAGCAGGAGCTAAGCCAATTATTAAAATCAATTATTTTACATTCATACTTTGACAATATCCTTGGTGAGGGTAGACTGTTGCTCAATGCAAGTCTCATTCCTCTTTTGACATATATCCTGAGAGATACATTATGTCTCTTTTCATTTAGCCCAGTGAGGTATTTCCTAGGTCATTTACACCCACATGGACTATGACAGAATCCTGTTGGTACCTGTAGTGCAGTAACTTTTTTTAAATTTTTTTATAAAAAGTTTTAACATCAAAACAGTAATGTGTATCATCAGAATTATATAACTAATAAAACTAAAAACAAATATTAAAAGACAACTAAAAGAACTATTTACAAAGATGTCTGCTATACAGCAAAACTTCTAAAACAAAACACAAAATCAAATACTGACTATAATTATTTAACTATTAAAGCTTTTTTTTTTACCGCAGTTGTTTAAATTTCAACCAAACATTATACGAAGATGTGACTCTGGAAGTTCTTGTCTTGATCATGATAAGTTCAAGTTGACATACTTCAGTTTAAATTCTTTCATAGTTGGGATAGACTCATTTTTGAAATTTTTGGTTATAACCTTTCTTGCTATTGCTAGGATGCTCCATAAAATAGGGAATTTTATTCTTCTGATATATTTAGGAATTGGAGTATTTCATAAAATTAGAGATTTAGTTAAAAATAATTTATCATTAAAGACAGCCTGTAAAAAAAGAATTTGTTAACACAAATATCGCTTAAGCCTTATACAGCAGATATAAAACATGTGCACATCCCTGTTAAAATGCCAAGTTTTTGTGATATAAAAAAATGAGACCACAATAGATCATTTCAAATCTTTTCCCACCTTTAATGTGACTTATAAACCTGTACAATTCAATTGAAAAGTAAACAAACCCCTTTAGGGGAAAAATATAAAAAATAAAAAAACAAACAATAAGCTGGTTGCATAAGTGTGCTCACCCTTAAACTAATACTTTGTTGAAGCACCTTTTGATTTAATTACAGCATTCAGTCTTCTTAGGTAGGAGTCTGTCAAGACTTTGTTGTTTTGTAGGAGCCAAATTGTAGCCATGCCCTAAGCTGTTAAGTAAACAACTTAATGGATTAATAGCAAGGCAGAAAAGCAACGGTGACAGAGAGTCACCCTGGAATATCCCCCTTTGAATTGTTATTCCTGGGATAATAATCTGTCCTTTGTCATGGCTTAATTGCAAAGTGACAAAAAGAGGCAGACATCGGTGGTGTCTTTAAAAATGTTAGTTAGCGCTTTTGTCAAGTTTTCATACACTTAACTTCCTCAGACAATGAATAAACATTGAATCCATTTTTAAATGCTTTTTCCTTGATCACATGTTCTAACTACATCACATGATTCCAAAGGTCACATGATAACATCCCCCTTAAAAACATAAGCACAACATTGTTTAATCAACCAAAGTGGACAAAACTAAACTAGATAATTAGACATACCTATATAAGAAAAATATATATGTATCTATATTATAATGAATATGATATAAAAACAAATTTAAATAAATAAATGTAAAATAACTTAGACAACAAGTGGATGATGAAAAAATATAACTGCCAGTTCATTTTTATACTTAAATTATATTATCTCTTCAAGCTCTTTAGTTTCAGGATACAAGCCAAAGAGAATATAGCGTTTAGCCCTGGTCTCATATATGCCCTACTCCTTAGCTGCCAGATCAATGAATGTGTGCCAGCTTCTGAATAATGTAACTAGCAATGTAATAAACATGTCAAGAGATGAGTGGTCATTGTTAGATGATCTGAGGAAAGCTGACATTAGGGTTGTTAAAACCGACAAAGGTGGTGGCTTAGTGTTTTTTGATTTAATGAACTATATTCATAGAATGGAAAACATGTTAAATTCAGACACTTATGCACAGGTTTCTTTAAATGAGGTGAATCAAGCATATAAGCATATTAACGGGTTCATCAATGATCTGTTTGTTGAAAACTGAATAGACTTAACCTTATTTAATTATTTAACAATGCACTCACCAAGAATTCCTATTAACCTTATTTAATTATTTAACAATGCTCTCACCAAGAATTCCTTAATTTTCAGAATACAAAAATTCACAAATCTTTGGCTAACCCACCCCTTTGCCCAATGGTGGATGGACGTGATTCAATTACGTATCCATTGGCAAAATATGCAGATGGTTTATTAAAAAAATATGTGGAAAAGGAACAATTTATTTGTAAGGATTTCTGGTCCTTTTTAGAAGCTGTGAACAACCTTGCTTTCCAACCTGACTTCCATTTTGCCACAGTAGATGTGAAAGATCTATACACAGTCATTCTATGTGATGTGGATCAGCTTAATTTTGGTGAAAAGGGGTGCACCTGCCTCTGAAATTGGCCTCATTGGAGAACTTTTGGACATAATTCTGTCTAATAATTTCTTTTTATTTAATGGCCAGCATTATTTATAAAACACAGGGGTGGCAATGAGGTCCCAAGTGGGTGGAAGTTTTGCCAATTTAGAAATGGCTTTTTGAGAGGATCAGTTTGTGCATAATATAACTAATAGGTATAAAGGTGAAATATATTACTATACTAGATTTTTAGATGATTTTTTTTTATCTTTAAAGGTTTACAAAATATATTTGAAGAATTTATGCTGTATTGTAATAATACTACAGATTTTTTGGCATTTATTCGTGTATTTCACACCCAGAGAATATCTTTCTTGAATGTTGAATTAAGGAAAGATAAATTTAATAAATGTTATTTAGCCAAAATTCACCGTAAGGATACCTATTCAAATTCCTTCCTCCATTACAGTAGTGCCCATCTGAGTTATCAAAAAAGGTCCGTAGTAAAAGGACAATTGGTCAGGGCTGCAAGGATGTGCACCACTAATAATGATTTCAATGAAGAGTGCCAATTTTTGGTACAGATGTTCTTGAATAGAGGGTATCCAATAGATTTATTAAACAATTTGGTAGATGAAGTCCAAAACAAGAGGGAAAATGGTCATTTTCGAGCAATTGTAGGTACTGATGACCAGATGCAAGGTGTCGATTGGTGGGGGGGGCCATAGTAAGAGAGGAATATTCCATATTTCATTTACTGGCATTCATTTATAACTATGTTTAATATGGATGCTGAAGGTATTAAACAAATTTTACAAAAAAATTGGAGCATATTTCACGTGGACAAACAGTTCGAAAAATTGGAACTGGCACCAAACATGGTGTATAAGAGAGGTCAAACTTTGAAGAGCCTATTGGAACTACAACCACCAATGCTGGTTCATGTCCCCGGCATGTATAAATGTGAAGCCTGCGCCTATTTCAGGTTCATGCAAACAGGAAATCAATTTAATATTTCAGGTAATAACTTCATTAGTAAGGGTAAATTCAATTGTAATTCCACCAGAGTTGTTTACCTTGCCTCATGCCAGTCTTGCATAAGTTTTTATATTGGCAAGACTGAGCGAAAATTAAGAGAGAGCATATGAGTACACATATAATATTAGGAAAGCAAAGATGGAAAATGCACTGGCCAGACATGTGAACAACAATCCTGGCCATTCCTTTACATTTAGGGTAATTGATTAAGTAGACTTCGACATCCGGGGTGGCCCTTTGGAAGTAAAACTCGAAGAAATGGAACTGATCTGGCAGCTAAGGACTAGGGCATATATGAGACCAGGGCTAAACGATATATGCTCTTTGGCTTGTGTCCTGAAACTAAAGAGCTTGAAGAGATGATATAATTTAAGTATAAAAATGAACTGGCAGCTATACTGTTTTTTTAGCATCCACTTGTTAAGTTATTTTACATTTATTTACATTTATTTATTTAAATTTGTTTTTATATCATATTCATTATAATATATATACATATATATATTTTCTTATATGGGTATGTCTAATTATCTAGTTTAATATTGTCCGATTTGGTTGATTAAATAATGTTATGCTTATGTTTTTAAGTGGGATGTTATGTAACCTTTGGAATCATATGATGTAGTTAGAACATGTGATCAAGGAAAAGGCATTTAAAAATGGATTCAATATTTATTTATTGTCTGAGGAAGTTAAGTGTATGAAAACTTGACAAAAGCGCTAACTAAAATTTTTAAAGAAACTACCAGTGTCTGCCTCTTTTTGCTATTTTAATAGTTTGTTTGTGTTTAGTTTTTTAATTGCAAAGTGGTCTGCAACTGTTTCATGGTTACTGTAATGTTGTCAGTGTAGGGTGTATCTTATACATTTTAAGCACTCTTTTATCCGTGAATGAGGGATACTATCAAATGCTTTTTTGTAGTCAATCCATGACATACTTAGATTCTTCCCCTTCTTACAGTTCTGCACTATAACTTTGTTTAACAACAAATGATCCTTTGCTCCATATGACTTTCTTTTATTGCCCTTTTGTTCTACTGCCATAATTGAGTTTTCTTCTAAATGACTATAAACTCTGTCGGCGTCATTTCCCATGTATAGTTTATACATCATTGGAAGACATGTTATTGGTCTATAAATTTTAGGGTAGCTTGCAGGTTCACTCTTAAGTAAGAGCATCATTTTTCCTGTTGTTAACCAGTGTAGTGTGTGTTCAGGGTGCACATATAAATAGTTCTTACTCATGGCTAAATCCTCGTGCAAAGAAGTTAATACTTTAAGCCAAAAGTTAAGTATTGCATCTGGGCTTGGGGTTTTCCAGTTAGTGGCTTTTTTCAACTTTGTTTCAATCTCTCTGGCTGTTATTTCATCCCATTTCATATCCTGTACCTTTAAACTTCTTATTCTTTCTTTTACTTCTTCTATCCATTTAGTATCTTTGCTATGTTCCATAGGATCTTCATAGATACTTCTCCAAAATGTATCTACTTCCTCATTTTTTGGCAGTCTTTCAATTCCTTTTACCTTATTTCCCAGTTTTCTATAAAACTTTTTGGGTCATCAATAAATTGCTTATTTTGTGCATTTCCCTTATATTTGTCATCATATCTTCTAAGTCTTTCTGCCTGTTTTGAAATTTTTAGTTTATCTCCAATAGTGCATAATAGATCCTGGTCTGTTCTAATACTGCGCATTACTTTTATCACATCCATCTTTCTTAGTATTTTTGTTGATATATTCCCTCTTCTATAATCGTCTAACATTGACATTTCTTGTCTTAGCTGCTTTATAGTTTTCTCTCTTTGATATTTCCATGATGGTATTCGCTTTCTCACCCTCTTTTCCCTCGCTACCCTGTGTTCCTGTGGTAGAACTTTATCAGTTATTAATTTAGCAGCACAGTAATATATTCTGTTTACTTCTGTTATATCGCATGGATCTCTATGGACAGTCCTAATTACTGTGTTCATTTGTTTTATCAAGTTTCTGACTTTTGGGGTTTTATTAACCTTCTGCAGTCTTTTTCTCTCATTGATCTTGATATATCTGTCTTTGTCTGTTAAGTCAAGCAACTCTTCTCTTAACTTATTTTCTTTCATACTGAGGGCACATCCCTTATTTTCTGTTTCCTGCGGGAATTCTATAGAAATTTCTATAGCATCTTCCTGTGGCGCATTCCCTTCAATTTCATCCTGTGTCATCTGTTGTTCCATCACATGGGAACTCACTGCCCTATCACTCCTCAATATTGACTGCATCAGAGTTTCCACAGTTTCCTGTTCCTTTCCTTGCTGTCTAGCTTCAAATTAATGTTTATACTAGTTTCCTGCGGAAGGCTCCAAAATATATTGATATGGCACCTGACCAATTGCTCCCTGTTCCACTGGTTTCCTCTTAATTTGGATATCCATTGCTCTGTCCTGTTGTGGTGCTTTCTGTATTCAATTTACTACACTGAATCCTTCTCTTTGCAGCTGTTCCATAACCTCAGTTTCTATTTCTTTGACTTCTCCATTACTAATTTCTTTTTCTACTTTTCCTCTTAGTCTTCTTATTTTTTGTATTCTGAAGTTTTCCATATCCGGATTCCTTTGCCTGTATTTCTCTTCAAATATCTCTAGTGCTGCTCTTTTTGTATTGGTTAGTTTTGCTTTCTTCTTTGCATAAATATTACACCATATTAAATCACTTTTCCTTTCTTCTGTCCACATTTCTTCTTCACGTCTCCTGATCTTCTTCTTTTCCTTATTCCGGGGACTTGCTCCATCCTGCTGTGATGTAGGCTGTTTTAGATCTTCTACATTAAATCCTTCACTTTGCAGGCACTCCATAACTTCAAGTTCTATTTCTTTAACTTCTGCTTTACTAATCATCTTTTCTGCATTACATCTTTGTGCTATTAATATTTTTATTGTGAAATTTTCCATATCTGGATGGCTTTGCCTGTCTTTCTCTTCGAATATCTTTCAGACTGTCTTCTCTATATTAGTTAACTTGGCTTTCTCCTTTGCATAAGTATTGCACCATATCAGATCTCTCATTCTTTCCCATGTCCATATTTCTTTTTTATATTTCTTTTTTATATTTTTCAAATATCTCTAGGTTTTGTTGTTTATACTTTTCCCAAACAGATCAAAATTTCTTGATCTATATACTGTTTTTCAAAAATCTGTTGTATTAATGAAAGCAAATTTGTATTTGAAGCTTCTGACAGTTTTCCCTGTGAAAGTATTTTTCTTTCCTCTAATTTCTCTCTTAATTGCTTTGTATATCTTGTGTCTGGAAATTCTGGGCTTTTTACATAATAGTAACAATACATAATTTCTTTCTTATCCTCAATAGTCCACTCTATCATCTTTATGGCTCTTCTATGGCCAATCTGTTTTTGTCATTTTTATGGACTGCTACTTCCTTCTACAACAGGGGGGTCATCCTCCCCCTGAGCCTGGCACCATTGTAGGAATGTTTCCGTATTTTGAGGATTATACACTGTAATTCTTTCCATTCCTGGCACCAGTGCGCCTACCAGGATTGGGCACTTTTTTATCCTGGGTCTTGTGCACCCAGCTATCTTTTTTTTATTTTTGATTTAGTTCTGTCCATGATATATGCAATATAAATACAGTCTATATATCAGTGTCGCCTTGGTGAGATTTTGTGAAAAACAGGGTCCACCTCACAAAGGTACTCACCAGGACTTGAGGATGAATTCAGTTTCAGCGCTATTACTCTCCTTTGCTTGCTGACTTTTCATCTTTCCATCAGTATACCTATGTGTCTGTGTGGCTGCATATGTGAATGTTATGAGTATAGTCAGGTGTGTGTGTGTGTGTGTGTGTGTGTGTGTGTGTGTGTGTGTGTGTGTGTGTGTGTGTGTGTGTGTGTGTGTGTGTCTGTGTCTGTGTCTGACTGCCTGGGTGATTGCAATAGGAGGTTTAGTTAGGGTAGAGTTAGTGTATATGTCTGTGTGTGTGAGAGAGAAAAAGGAAAGATGGAGGTGGGGCTGCCATAGTTTTAAATCGCCCCGGACTAACAAGCAGTGGATGTAATTGGGGGGATACTATACAGCAGGGGAAACTTTTCTTCATTTTAATCACCACAAAGGTGATAGAACAAAACATTTTCAGCACAAAGGACATTGGGGGAGCACTAAACACCAGAAAATATTCCTACAAATTACTCTAAGCCACTTAAAAAATAATTGAGCAATAAGTCTTGCATATGACTGCATTTACTGAATAACTGTTAAGTATGGAACTCTAATGTCTGGCATTATTGATTGATTGCAAAAGACCCTGATGTATGGGTGCCATGCTCAAGAATTTAAGAAAAAGCCTGGGGGAATACCCGATGATAGCAGAGTGTGTTTATAAATATTACTATAGCCCACTTAGTTAGCAGAGCAATATTACTATAGCCCACTTAGTTAGCAGAGCAACAGGTCTTGCATCACAATGAATTTTCTGAACAATATGAAAAATGAAAGTGTAATGACTGGCATCATTAACCAAGTATAATCCTGCATGTATTAAGAGGAATGGATAAAAATACAAGGCAACATCCAGGACATTTTGTAAACTGAGGGAGAGGTGAAAGGTATTGTAATATGTGGACATGTGGGTGTGTGTATGCATGTTTAAATGTGTCTACCTATGCAGAAGAAAGAATGAGGGCTGTTTGTGATAACACAATGAATCGTCTGTTATTGGAGATAACTGCAGCGGCAGAGAAAAGGGCCCATTAGTGTTTGTGGTAATTGCTGAGCAATTCAGACCATTCAAATTTGTTAATAATCAGGTATTTCTTCACTGTGGTTAAAGTGTCTTTGAAATCCCGGTTCCAGTAATCATGCAAACAAGTTCTTTTTGCTGTCACCTTACCACTCACAGCCAGGATAGTCTCTGAATCCTGGACATTGTCCTTTGCTGATATACTGACAAATTTTATGCAGACATGTTCTTTATGTCATCCTCAGCTTTCTCATTAATGTCACTATTATATCCTCTGTTATAGAATCCCAAGGAAAGGTCTTTAAACTTCATTAGAGTCTTTTTGGATAAGTACATATTCTTTGGACACAAAAAAATTGTGATTTTAGAAAGCTATCCACCATAAATTACAGAGGTTAACTGGTACCTTGAAAATCTGTACTTTTGTATATGGTTTTCAGTAAAAGGGCATGATGACAGAGCCACCTAAGTGAATGGCCTGCTTCAGAAATAGCAAGATACTCCAGTGCCTCCATGAAAGGCCAACGCAACTTGCATTGTTAAATGCAAATGAATCACACAATTAAAACAACAGGCAGTCACTCTAGTCTATTTATTGAAAGGAAGCTTAAGAGATAAGTATATATTTATACAGAATAGCTGCATGTTCAGATAAATTTATAGGTATCTCAGATACAAAAGTGCAAAGCATATATGTCACACATTTATATACATATACATACACACACACACACACACACACACACACACACACACACACACACACTTATAAAAACATACATATATTCACCACTATAGGCAGGTCTAGGTACCTCTCCCAGCATATTCTAATATTTCTGTTTCACAAGCTCCACAATAGTCAATAGGTGTCATTATACCACACCAACACACCCCCCCGTGACTCAGACCTGTGGAGGTGAGTCACATTGACCATCCAGATCCAACCTCTGCTTGCCTACAAATTTACTGACACCTGGTTAGTTATTCTCTAGGTACTCCACTGGTTTGGAACTACTTGTCAGTAGGCCTGAGCTGAAGACAGGCATAGACTCTCTGTCATCCTGTACCATTTATAATCCTCTATTGCATAGATGTGTGTCTGTCTTAGGTTCCTCCATACCTCTTAACTGTCCAGATTTTTGTCTCAGATTTTTGGTCTGTTCCTCATAAATTTTTCATTCTCTGGCAAATGATTGTCAAATTATTAAGGATACAAGTCCCAAAATAATGACAGGCATTTGAGTTTCAGACGTCATACCCTTTAGAAAATGCATGCTAATGGAAACCCTGTTATTCTATCAACTTTCTAAGTTTATAAGAGCAGTATTTAAAATTGTCCCTATTTTTGATCCTTTGTCCCCCAAATATTTATAGCTTTGTCCAGAATTTTTGCTGTAAGAGGTTGAGAGGTATTGGCTCATGATTTGGTTAAGGCTGTTGTTAGCAAGTTAGAACCATTGGATTCAGTTTCATTGTTCCTTTTGGGTCCCTCATTCACCTGTTGATGTGAGCTCATTAACTGACCATGGTTGTTTGTAACACTGAAAATCTATTAGTGGGTTTATCTTTAAATAAACTTTAATTTTTCATTGCCTGTCCATTCTTTTGGCTTTATCCTGGCACTAATACTGACGCTCTTTCACCAAATTTGTCTAATATCGGTCATAAGTGATTGGCCTGTCATGTCTGACTGCTTGTTGGAATATACTCAACAAAAATTCCTTGGAGAGGTGTTCCCTACACTCTAGATTTGACTTGTGTGTCTCTGCATCTTCAGGTTTTATAACTGTTTGGTCTACGGTCATACAATTAGAGTGCTATTCAGCTGTTTTCATGGTTTTTAGTGTGTCTCTGTTGTTGTTCTAGTATTAATTTGGCTTTGTGACTTGAGTGAAGCAACTGTTTGTGGCAAATTGTGTGAATTGTGGAGGCATACCTCACAACCTTTTATCAAGATATCTGGACAAAGCCTACAATAAAGGGGTAGGGGAACAAAGACCCAAAACTAGACATGGATTTCAAGTATTGCCTTTAAAAACTTAAAGGTTTTTAAAACAACAGGGAAATTATATAGAATATGAAGTCTGAAACTCAAGTGTTTGTGATTATTCAGTGGCTTCAGTCCTTGGTGATTTGCCAGAAAAACACAAATTTTATGAAGAACAGACCACAAATATAAGGCAAAAATGTGGATATTCTGCAAAAATCTGGAAAACAGAGAGGAATGTGTGGAGATGAAATAATATTACATAGCCATCAGATGTCATGGCTATAACTGCTGGGTGGGGGTTGGTGGTTGACTGGATAACATTAACTGATCATCTTGCCGTTTGGTCAGTTTAAACAGTCACTTTCTGATTTAGCATGACTAGTGTGCATTTCTAAGACGTAAGATGGACTACTTAACTGGACACCTGATATGCACAGACAGAATAGGTATAATTGTTGCAGCTATCATCTGTGGAATTAAATGGCTATCTCTTTGCTGCTGTTTGCTTATTCTTTTGGTTTTACAGAAGTAATGAGAAGCACCATGCAATATTTTAATGTGTGGCAGCTGTGTGGAACAAAAGTGAAATACATGGTTATCCTCTTTTATCTTGATTTTACATCTGAATTTTATCGAGATGTGGCTGTAACTGCTTGGTGGGGGTTGTCTGGATGAAAGTAACTTACCCTGTTGTCACTTGCTAAGTTTCCCTCAAAAAATAAGGGAAAAATGTATCACACAATACCCAGACCTTCGGAACTTCTGGGGGCTGGTGGCCCACACACACCAAGGCTGTATTAAGTAGATTTCAACATGGGCTTAGCAATTAACTCTGCCATGAACCCCACCTAGTTGAAAACCAGCCTTAATCAAAGGCACACACAGAAAGCCTTTGTACTTGTGTGAGGTGATGATTGTGAAGGTTGCCAGCATAGCTAAATAGAATTTTGTAAATAATTCTATGTCCTTGTAAATATTAATATGATCCACAGGCTTGTGTAACAAATGTAAAGAAAATTTTGTATGTTCTGAGCTTCAAAAATGTAACCACAGTGCACCCTGCTGGAAGAAAGCTGACAAGTAAAGCATTTATGATTGTTTGATCTCAAGCTCGGAGACAGGATGTCTGGGCTAAGAGTTTATTTCTATTGTTTTAAGGCATAAATAATTAGTAGGTTTCACGTGTAAAGTGTATTTTATTGCTGTGAATTCCTAGCAGCTGTAGAAATGTTACATTTTAAGTTCTGTGAGCCTGAGAAACCTCAGCATGGGTGACAAGAATAATGTAATGTGAAATGACTCAGCTTTACTGTGTATTATCAATTTAAGGACAGAAAAAAGAGCGTTTTGTATCTTGTATTGGATCTAGTAAGAACATCCATTCACCAGCACATGCTTGCTCTGTATGCAAGTAGAATTTAGAACAGTAATTTCTCTTAGAGATGGATAGAAATAGCCAGATTAGTCTAGCTGTTTTCTATATTTATGTCAGACTATCCTACAATATTGTTTTAAAGCATTTTCCTGTTATTTCTGAACTCTCTAATTTTCATTGTGTTGAATTGTTGAATATTGTCTTGTGTTTTTATTATTTATTATTAAATATTTTTAAATCTTTCAACTGTGGCTGTTTTGTGTAGAGATAATTTAAGCTCTACTTGCATATATTTGGTGATACTGTACAGAGCCACTGCAATAGCCTTCCTGTTCATCACACTTACTAATTGGATAATAATAACATTACACAGTGAAATTGGTCACCCTTTGGGAAGGGCCTTATAGTAGCTGATAGTAGTGGTTGGTGGCAGCTAGTACTACCTTTTAGTTTGGGCAGGAAAGGGGGCATAGCTGGAGAACCTGTGGCAGCCTTAGCCAGGAGTATCTGTGTGTTTGTATATAAATCAAATCTTAACTGTGTGTGTGTCAGTTACTTGGGCAGGGATATGAAGCACTGGTTGGACAGAGAGGGTGCTGTAGGTTTTAGCTTGACCACTAAGATGAGATCTGGAACCTAAAGTTGTGCCGGGGGGAGTCTTATTGGGGAGCTGGAGAGAAAGGGAGAAACCAGGCCCAGACTGACTGTGATCTCTGTGTGCTCTTAAGGGAAATTGTACTTTACTGTGTGTGTGTGTACTAATTATCCCCCCCAATATGCACGGCCCTTACTGGTGCTAGTGGTGAGGATTGAGGTTCCTTGATTACTGGGCCAGTACACAGGCATCACAGTGATGTCACTATTTCCTTAACATTCCTCACAAACCTCAGAGGTCACTATATCTTGGGTTTGGCTGGGGACAGTGAGGGCATGATTTTTAACGCTCCTCACAAACTTCAGAGGGGTCCATGGAGGGTCACTATAGCTTTATGGGAGCACTGTACTGTCTATAGAAGTAACAAGTTGGAGCTATTATTGTACTCAATATTTTTTCCTCATAATTAAACATCTGCTGCATATACAGGTGGATATCTTTGGGGAGAGTAAATATGCATGCTGTATATATATGTCTGACAGCAAATATTTTATATTGTTTGTCTTTTCAGTTTTGTTCGTCTGATATCAGAAGGGTTCACAGAATGCAGCTGTCTTTTGAGAGTAGGGAATCAGTGGGCATGTTGTATATAAACATAGCAGCAGCTTGAAATATTACTGTGGGCATTTATGTCTTAATTTTATATAACAACAGTAGAGGATACATAGAAAGTCTGTACCTATTTTGATTTGCCTTCTTGAGTTTATTGTGAAGTAGTGTTTTGTAACCTTTAAGCATTAAAAGTTAGATATAACGTATTCCTTTCTTGAAATAAAAAAGTAGGATTGAATTTCTTTTCCATACACGATTTTTGTTCAGGCCATCCTTCAATCAAAAAGTTGGAACAGAGCTCTAAAATTTATCTAAGAGCATCCTATAACCCCATAGATTTTGGATGCATAGCAGCTGCAAGCTTAATTTAATTATTACAGGGTAGGTTTGGTCAGTAGGATGTGCTGAAAATGGAGAAAAAGCAGAGCTGAAGAGTAATACTGAATTTATTTCCATAATCATGTTTTTGTCCAGGCAATCACTGAATGAAAAGGTTGCTTTTAAAAGCTTTAAGATGTATCTTGGGGCATCTAGATACTTCATGGCTTAATATTGTTATTCCCACTTGAGCATGACAGTGTAGTCTTGGTTATCTACAATCTGCTGAAAGGATGCAAGAAAAAATAAAGTAGAAGAGTAACACTAAATCTCTCTCTTTCTCGAATCATGGTTTTTATTCAGGCAATCACTGGATGTAAAGCGTGTTTAAAAAATTCTAAAATGCATCTTGGAACACTGAGGAACCTCGTAGACTTTTCTACACAGTTGTCATAGTGCAATATTGCCTGGGCAGAACATGTTGAATGAATGAATAACTAAAGAGTGAATGAATGAATAACTGCAGGAAAAAAATAAGTATAAGATAAACTATAGGAAAAAAGAAGAAAAAACATAATCTGGATAATGTGAGTATGCCAGGGTGGGTTGGGTAGCTGGGAGGGGGGGGGGATGCCAAGGAGATTTTTCACCTAGAGCACAAGTTTACCTAAGGCCAGCCCTGGGGTTTCCTACCAAAACTTTTCCTTTTCATTCTGTGTACACAAAATGTCAGTTTCCATCTAAACTCAAATATTCTTTTGCCTTTTAAATTCAAATATAGAACTTTTCTTTTTCCCCTTCTCATTAGGATGTCATTTTACTTAACACTTTCAATTTTAGTTTTGTGTTTCTTTGTTCTCATGTATATATGCATTTCTGAGGCTCTTTTGAGCAAGTCAGCAATTTATTTTTCTGCTTCATTTCACAGCTTACCAAAGTCAACCAACAACTTTGTAAAGTTGTCTGTCAATTTTATTTTATTTTCAGAAACTACTTTTTCCAAACTTGCTATTGATTCTCTGCATAAGGACAGGGCCACCTGCCTACCTTGACATTCCTCAACTCTCAGTTAATGCAATAATTTTATCTACCAGAGCTATAAAGAATTAAGAATGTGTCTCATTTACTTTCTCTTGTGTTGATAAACACTTTGTTGCACAAGAATTTACCCTTTTATTAATTTCCTTTGTCTTTTCTACAGCCGTCTTAAATTCTTTAGAGCAAAAGGCATTACTCCAGATACATTTTCATGCATTAAATGACTGCAAAACATTGACATTTTACTGCCTATCAGAAATATTATGATGCAGCACATTCTCATTCTGTAGTGCTGCAGCATTCTTTGTGACTTGTCTTATTTGACCAACATTACTCTAATTTTTGAACCTGTGTTGCATTTATATCTGCAGAGCTTAACGTGTTCAAAGTCCATGATAATTGCATGTGTATTGTTTTGCTTATTACTCCCTTTTGCCTCTCATATTTCAGTATAAGCAATTCACAGCCAGTGTCATCAAGTTTGCATACAATTTTCTTTATTGCAATACACAGCAATGAACCCACTTTTCCCTGTCAGAGGTTTTAGGTTTTTAGAAGCAGCACATTGTACAACATTTAGTTTCATAAAATGCCACAGACAGATTTTTAGTAAAGCAGTTTTGTTAAACACACCATTTGCTTTGCAATTCTTTTGCATAACATGAGCACAAAACTTTCTTTTTTCCAAGATAACTTTTAACACAATGACCAATTTCATTGCTGTGGCAAGTCTCTGCAAGTATGAGCGATAACATGTTAGGAAGATTTACTTTTTTACTTATATGTCTTATATACTTTATCGCAGGTTTCTCACCAGTGTTCAAACAGTCCCTTGCAAGATTAATTTCTAATGAAAGTTTTACACTTAGTCATAAGCAGCATGTAGTGGTTTTAATTTTTGTACTTTGTCAGTGCTTTCCAGATACTGCACACCTTATTTTTTTTGCTATTACTTCAAGGCTTGCTGATTTAAAAATAGTTTCTGTTTGTAAATTCCTGCACACACTGTTGGAAACTCCTGGTGTTCTCGCTGCAGTGTGATTCTCAAACAATCTAGTAATATATCACTGATTGATAAGTATATTTCTTGGCATTTCAACCTTTCAGCGTTCTGCATTGTCTTAATTTTGCCTGACTGAATTATTTTATATATTTTCTGTCCTGAAACATTTTCCCCCTCCCCTCACCCTATTCTTGTGGTGGTGTTATAGTTGGTGGCTTTGCAGTTGCCCGCCTCTACTGTAAATTTGATCTGGCACACCCCTCCCAGTCTGGTGTTCACTTTACTTAATACAGAGAACACATTTGAGAAGGCCAACCCACTTAGGTTTTTAACCTTCAATTTTTCTTCTGCTTCTTCTTCCTCTCTCATTGCACTTTATTTTGCTTTTGCCTGTTCTTAAAGGGACTCAATTGCATTTATTCTGCTCCATTTATTACTGCTTGTTAGTAGCCTGATTCAATTATAACTGTTACTCTTAGCATTTTGGTCCCCAACTTATTGGCAGGAGTGTGCAGTTAGAACTTGTCTGATTGAAGGCTGTTGGAACAGGGCTCAGTCTTGAGCATTTTTGCTGGTTAATTGGGTAATTTGTTTAAATCAGTTTGCTCATTTTCTATTGTTATATTAAAAGAAATTGCACTTTATTCATCTGCTTTTACTGTATTTGTGTTTTTTCCTACTTTATTTTGCTGCTTGTTCTTAAAAGTACTTAATTGCATTTATTCTGCTGCAATTATTACTGCTTGTTAGTAGCCTGATTAAATTGTAACTGTTATTCTAAGTTTTTGGTTGAAGTACTTGGGCTCCAGACCAGTTATTTTACATTAAGAAGGTTTGTGGTCTGCACTGTTGTGGCAGGACAGGTAGCTTACATCCTTCTAAGTTGGGAGTTGCTGATTGAAGACTTAGTGTCTGTTATTCTAAAAGTGTATTAGTTCTGGTTTAAGCACTTGGCTTTGGGCCAGTTATTTTACATTAAGAAGGTGTGGTCTGTACTTCTGTGGGAGGAGGGGGTAGATTCTGCCCTTCTGAGCTGTGAGTTTCTGGTTAAAGGCTTATTGTGCCTGCTTATTTGAACTGTTTATTTCTGAAATTGGTATGCCTTGTTTGCTGTAGCATAGACTAAATTCAGACTTGCTGAATCTAGCTTTGAGCACTAATCCAGACCATCTCTTTGGAGAAGGTTTCCCTACACCCTAGCGGCAGGAGTGTGCAGTTAGAACTTGCCTGATTGAAGACTGCTGGAACAGGGCTCAGTTTTTAGCTTTTTATTGGTTAATTGGTTAATTTGTTTAAATCAGTTTGCTCATTTGCTGTTATACTAAAAAATATATATATATATATATGTATATATATATATATATATATATATATATATATATATATATATATATATATATATATATATATATATATATATATATATATATATATATATATATATATATATATATATATATATATATATATATATATATATATATATATATATATATATATATATATATATATATATATATACACACACACACACACACACACACACACACACACATTTTCACATTTTATGCATCGCTGCTTAGCTAGGGTTAAACTATTCCCGGCACCATAAAGTCTGCTCTTCAAATTATCTTTTAGAACTAGCCAGTTTTTTAGTTTTAGCACTAAAATCTGTTTCTTTGAGCTCAGCACTTGTTCAGGACTCATTGAAAGCACTAAATAAGCTACAAATTAGTACAGCACTCAACCTTCCTCACTTATCTGGAGGAAAACAGTTTTTAGTACTTAATAAATAAGCACCTTTCCAGGCATGTCTAAGGGTCAGCTCCCGGTGTTTTCTTCTGTCTACCTCATGAATCTGGGCATCTTGGGGCAATCAGTCAAATGCCTCATGTACACAGACAACCCTCTCCTCCTACCACCCAACACTGCAACCTGTGAGAGATGCACTTATATAGCCAAACTGGAAGAAAAGCTCTCTTCACCCAAGACTGGACTAAACTCAAGAGGAGAAGGTAAATACTTGCACCACACTACACTCATCACATAGTCCCTACACCACCAAAATATACACATAGAAACATGAAAAAGATACCTACATTCATGGAGGCTCTCAATAAAAATCTGCTCAAGCAACAGGGACCTCCAAAGCAGAAAAGCAATCAACTTCCACCCCCAACACAACCCAAATGACACATAGCCCACAAACTCAGTGTGCCACTCAACCACAGCCCATAAGGCATAACATACCCAACTCTCTAGTCATAGGTGACTCTATAGTCAGGCACACTGATGTTCCACTCACCAGGCTAAACAAGGAGAAAGTTACTGTCAGCTGCCAGGACCCTCCACACAATGTATGCACTCAGGTCACTCCACAACAAGTACAAATATGACTCTGTCATTGTCCATGTTGGTGTGAATGACCTGAGATGTACTTCCCTGGACTACATAAGAGACATGGAGGAGCTCTTCGATCTTGTAGCCCAGGCAGGTATGACCCTATCCCTCAGTAGCATCCTGCCATCACCCAGAATGATACCACAGTGCAAGGACAAAATGATTGACTTCAACAATTGGTGCTGCTTCTGGTATCATTCTAAGGGGATTCAGTATCTGTCTGCCTGGGATGACATGATCGACAAACCATGATGCTTTATCAGAGATGGCCTCCACCTGTCGCCCTTGGCATTCCAGATACTGGCTAAGGCTCTTGCCACCCCTATAGTGCCTTTTTTAGGCAAGGTTCAAATGACAAATTCACCACCTTAACAGGTACAAGCAGCAAAAAAAAAAAATTTTCTTTTTCTTTTTTTTTTGCAATTTAAATATGTACTGCTGTATATGTGAACTTCATCTGAACTGATTGGAGCTTATCTCCCCGGGCCTCTAATGAAAATGGACATATATCCAGCTAGACTAGCCTGGTCAACAAATGTAAAATAAATAAAATAAATAAATAAATAAAATAAATAAAAATCTGAGGGTAATGCTACTCAATGCTAGAAGTCTAAACTTCAAAATGCATTCACTCCAGGCACTCCTTAAAATGGAGAACATCAACATCTGTGCAGTGACAGAGACCTGGTTCAGAGCTCCAGAGAGCACCCCTGCATTATCAGACTATAATTCATGCCACACCCTTTGGCCACCTAACCTGGACTGAAACAATAAAGGTGGAGGTGTGTCCATATTCATTAAGGATATCCACACCTCCAGGCTAGTTGCTCATCATAATGCATCTGAGATTATCCAAGTACAACTAACTCTGTGCAAAACCGCAATCCAAATTGTAACTTGCTACAGATCCCACACCATACCCCAGGATTCCCACTCCTCATTTCTTGATACACTGGAAAATATTAGAGTACAACCCAACACCCTAATAATGGGAAATTTCAACTACCCCACCATTAACTGGGAAAAATACTCATGTACCAACTCTTTTGCTCAACATTTTCTGAAATTCATAAATTCCAGTGCCTTGGATCAGCTTATCCACACCCCTACCAGGGGCAGCAATATCCTAGACCTGGTCATTACCAACATGGGCGACCAGTGTTCCACACCAGAGGTCATTTCCGCATTGGTCAGATTCGACCACAAGCTAATCACCTTAGACATCCACATCCCACCCCCTATTAAGTAAACCACCGTAAAAAAATTCTCCAGAGCCAACTTCATGCTTCTTAAAGACAGAAGTGGCAAACTTCATGACATCCATGCAGACGGACAATAGAGGTACAACTGCTGAATCCTACACAAATGCATTTTATAAGCACTTACATGAGTGCATGGATCGTGCTATCCCTAACAGAACCAGATGCTAGCCTCCAAAAAAAGGAAGCCAATCTGGTGATCCCCTGCCACAAACAAACTCTACAACAGAAGAAAAACTGTTGCAAAAAAGAGTAAAATCCCATGATTGGAGGAATTCCCTGGTCAGCCTCGGTAAGAAGCTGAAGTCCCTCATAAATCCTCCAAAACTAGTTACAAAAACAAAATTGACACTGGTTCTAAAGACAACCACAAAGTATTCTATAGCTGTGTCAAGAATCTCATTGGCAGCACTCAGATCTGCTCTGAGTTATAGCACTAAATATACAGAACCAACTGATATGGCCAACATCATGGCAGATAGGTTCAGTGTTAACTTTACCCCCCCTCTCACCCCCTAAAGGGCCCATCTCTATACTGGAAGAATGCAAAGTTCCTTTAATCATGGCTGCACAGGCAAAAAATACACTCTCCAAAGCCAAGAACACAGCATCCATGGGACTTGACAACATCCCAGGCTGCATTCTACACGAATTGCAGAATGAACTGGCACCCCACCTAAGCACCATGTTCAATCATAGCCTCACCTCAGGCTTTGTGTCCACTGAATGGTGCACAGTGATGGTTATCCCATTCCACAAAGGGGGAGCCACCACGGACCCCAGGAACTAACACCCCCATTAGCCTAACAAGCCTGGTCCCAAGGCCATGGAACATATCATCATGGATCTTATACACAAAGACATTATTAATCTCCAAACTCTGGACCCCACCCAGTCCAGGTTTGTAAAAGGCAGATCATGTCTCCTAAACCTGATAGACTTCTTTGAAGCCATCACCAAAGCCGTAGACAAGGGTAAGGTGGTTCACACAGCATTGCTAGATCTCGCCAAGGCTTTTGACACCATCCCCCACTCTGGAATTATAGATAAACTCACTAAAATAGGTATAAATCCCTATGTCACAAGATGGGTTGCCAACTGGGTCACTGACAGAACCCACACTGTGAAAGTAGCAGACTCCAAATCTGACTTCAGACCAGTGATAAGTGGAGTACCACAGGGTTCAGTCTTGGGTCGTCTCCTGTTTGGTATCTACTTTTCTGAAGTACAGGCTAACACAGAAGGTCTTTGGCTAATGACGTTCACAGATAACTGCAAACTAGGAGCCATAATCAAAACTCCTAAAGATGTGGACATCCTACAAAAGGGCCTCACAGAGACAGATGCCTGGTGTCAAAGCCATAACATCAAGCTCAGTGCCAAAAAGTGCATTGTCATCCCCTTTGGTAAAAACTCTCTGCCCATGAGGTACCACATAGGTGGTAGTCTACTTAATACAGAAGGTGTGATAAGAGACCTTAGGACACAGGTGGACAGTAGTCTCTCCTTTGATAATCACATTGCCACAGTAGTCAGGAAATCCTTCTACGTGGCACACCTCATCACAAAAGGTTTCTCATCCAGGAAAAAAGAGGTTATTGTTCCCCTCTACTCATCACTCATTAGACCCATTATAGAGTACAACCCCCCTTTTGGTATGTACATCACAAGACATCTACAAAAATGGAAAGGCCAAAGAAATACCTCACAAAGAGGATTACTGGCCTCAAACAGATGCCCTACACAGACCGTCTCAAAAAACTCCAGCTTTACTCCGTCGCATATCGCCTACTCAGAGGTGATCTCTGCCTAATGTACAAAGCTATGTCAAACCCAGAGCTGTTGGACATGCTCCACTTAATGAAATCACAATCCCTCCAAGCTACATGCTCTAGGGACCTAAACCTTGTCACTACAATAAACAGAACATGCTGGAGGGATAGATTCCTGTCTCAGAGACTTCCCATACTCTGGAACAAACTACCTATCTATATCAAACAAAGCTCCTCATTAGCACTCTTCAAGAAAAATCTTGATGATTGGATGGGAAATAGGAAATTCACCCCGGGGATCACCTCTGTGGCTCTGCTCAACAGGGGCACAGGAAAATAATTTTCTTGGGTGGCAAAAGCCACGGTACCTTTTTGGCTAGACTTATATAGGCCCTAAAGCCAATAGCCTAGTACCTTCCTATTAACCTAAAAGTAGGGTTTATGTTCACACATGCACGAGCGCGTGCACACACACACACACACACACACACACACACACACACACACACACACACATTCTGTCTGAATAGAATTTCTAGCAGAATAGTGTATTTCAGGAGTAGTACAGCTCTCTTCAGAAAACAGAAGTAGATAATGATTTTTACATAATCTGAACACAAGTCGCACATGCAAGAAATGCCTGGATCTTGTTAGCAGCAGTTTTTCGCTGTTGCAGCACACCATATTCTGAATTGGTTCAGTGGCTTGTCAATACTCCATTTTACAAAGTATAATGCTATTAATTTTACATTCAACAGTGTAGATCCTACTACAATGCTTCCCATTTTGCCAGTAGGCACTTCATTTAAAAATCCCAAAACTTCCCAGTTGGCTTTTTTTTATTAGTTACTGGGTCAAAAGCACATTATATAAATGTTTCTGGGTTTATACCTGTGTGTATCTGTACTTTATTTTTTTCCAAAAACACCATACTTTGAACATGTATTAGAATTTCAAACACTGATTAGTTTTTTGTGGTCACTGTTTTAATATTCATACTTCAGAACTGTCTGATGTTCTGAGAGAGGCAGTGCAACATTTTTTTATCAGTATTCCTTTCTTACTGAGAATTGCTTCCTTTACTTCAGTCTCACTGCGGTGGTGGTGCTGCGGTAGTGTTGTCGCCTCACAGTAAGACGTTGTCCTGTTTGATTCTCAGCTAGAGCGTCTTCTGTGTGGAGACATGCATGAATGGGCGTACCTTCGTTGAAGGTTGTGTGTCAGAGCTGGCAACTCGGCACATAAAAATCTACTGCCAATCATTAGCGGACCGGAGTTCCGCTGTGGCGACCCCTAACCGGGAAAAGCTGAAAGACACCACAACAACAACAACAACTTCAGTCTCCTAGTCCAGCTTCTGTTTCTGGCTTTCTCTTTCAATGCCTCAGACAGAAGCCTCAATTAAAACTCCATTCATCAGTGGTTCTTTAGGAGTGCTGCTCACCTACAACCATTTCTCTATATACTTCTTTATAATGTACCACCCTCAGCTTCTCATTGTGACTGTCCGTAACAGAAATATTTTGCTAAGAAGGTAACAGTTTCACTGTACATGCACACATACATATGCATGTGCGCACACATACACACACACAATATTCTTTCTGAGTGTGAGAAGGTAAGGTGTATACAGAGATTAGCAGTTATCCTTTTTTGATGTTTTTGTAAATAAGTCATAATTTATTAGCACTTTTGGACAACAAAGCAGAAACACTGCATAAGCTAGTTTAATTTGGTATATTTTTGACCAAATTTTGCCTGCTACAAACACTGATATAGAATTCAAAATCCTGAAGATACTCTGTGTCTGGATACCATTTACACTGAAGCTCTGCACTGCAGCTTATTAACAGTGCCATCATACATATTATCTACAATATAGGATCCTTCTTCAGTAAGTCACAGTTCCATCTACTTTACTAAAGGCAAACGTCTCTTTATTCATAAACTTACCCAGAATTTTTACTTCAGGTCTAAATGGCTCTCCCACATGAGAGGCCAATGTCTCTCTCTCTCTCTCAAAACAGACTCCAGCCTGCATGCTCATCAAAAATGTTTCCTCTTTCTTCAAGAGAGCTCAAAGTCCCTCCATCCTTGTTTTTCCACCCCCCCCCCCATAACAACGCACTTAAGCAAAAGAAAAAAATATATTTGCTGTTCTCAAAAGGGAAAAAAATCTCCTTTTGCAATTGGTAGAACAAAAAAAAAGACCACTAGTTTGCAGGCATACTTTATCTATATAGTGATTTTGTTAGGAAAAATGGCTTTCAGTAAGGTGTACCTCTTTACTACTTTGTGCTAAACCTACCACAGTCCTAACCCACACCTCAAAAATTGCCTTACTAAAAGCACTTTCCTAACAGTATCACTTAAAAGACGCCTACACCAATACACACAACACATGCACAAAAAAAATCTCCTTCCCTAGCCCTAACAAAACACTTGCACACACACGCTCTCATCCATAATGCTGGAACCTTCAATATATCTAAAAGTTTCTGTATTAACACACAACTCCCACTTACTGTGAACAAATGCACATCTCATCAAAAAAAGCAACATTTGATGTTTCTCCTTTCATTGACTCTTACACCTGACAATGATTGTGTTTGATGATTTCTGACACCAGAAATACCTGCTGACAGCCTATTTTCAAGAATGTATGCTAATCTATGTATGCATTATTATGATATTCCCTAAAGCTCACAACCTTAAAATTAAAAATCCCAAGTGCATAGCACTGAAACAGCAAAATATTGAAGGCCACAATATCTAAAACCTTTATGCACCAAGTGTTCCTACTTGTGTGAACCTAGAATGAGTGCTAACTTTGGTCCTGCAAAGAAATGGGCCCAGAATTTAGTGCCTGCATGTGTCCTGCTGGAGGTCAAATCCAGGTGTTCAGTACTGTAGTCTTCAACAATTAGTCTCTCAATGTGGAACAAACTTCCTAGTACTCTGCTTTGAGGCAACATCCTTTTATACAACATTAAGAGACAATTATGATGCTGATAAATAATTAATACAATGTTATTCCAAGCAGCTTCATGGGAATGCCCCCACATCATGCAACACAAATTTTTGAAGTCACATCACCACGTTTCCAGAGCCAACATGTTACAAATGTAGACAGAGAGATAGGCAGAGATACAAACAGCAATATAGATCTAGCTAAAAATATAGTTATAGGTATAAAGCCTGAAAGTAAAATGTTGACTAAGGCTTGATGTTTGATTTTTCATTTACACATCTGGAGGACTTCAAATGAATAACAGGGTTGAATAAAAAAATTAATATTTATGCAGACTAAATGACCCCATCGCTGCAGTTCTGAGCTTTAGGACATGCATAATCTTCTGTAGTATTGTCTTCCATCAGATTCCTCTGCATACCACTCTGTCTGTTCCTTCTGTCGATGAATGACACAGCCTTTTATGACGCATAGTCAGCAGATGAATGTTAAATGAGGAAAATCAAACAAATAGTGCCTACCAAACCAAATCCTGGAGGTAAATCCTCCTCCTCTGGTTGAGAAACCAACTCAAAACACCTCTGAGAAAAAATTCACCAGTCTAAAATCCCATGGCTTACAGAAATAAATAGCAGAATCCCTGTTGAAGTACCACGTTCTCTAAAAGAATATAGTCGTGGAAAGATACTTTGCAGTATCGCACAACAGGAAGGCGGTTAAAAATGAAAGTAGGATCTCAAAGTTAATTCTTGTTTGAAGACACCTCTTTATTCATTACAGGAAAAAAAAAACACAAGCAACTGTTATTCAGTCTTGTATTGTTGTTGTGTCTTTTGGATTTTCCTGGTTAGGGGTCGCCACAGCGGAACTCCGGTCCGCTAATGATTGGCAGTAGATTTTTACAGACCTAGTTGCCAGCTCTGATGCACAACCTTCAACGAAGGTATGCCCATTCACGCATGTCAACACACAGAAGATGCTCTAGCTGAGAATCGAACAGGACAACGTCTTACTGTGAGGCGACAACGCTACTGCAGCACCACTACCGCAGTTCAGTCTTGCATTGTACTACAGCTATATTTCAAGGTGCTATGACTTTATGATTTGAGGACTGGTAAAGCAAATTTGTTAATACAGTTAACCAGGTTTTCTCTACAAAATGCATGTTATATTTTATGATCATAAAGAAAAAAATAGGGATCTTGTTATCCTCAAAATGCCTCTTAGCAATACTTTATGAATCCAAAAGACTTAAGACCAATAGAAGTTATATAACAACATAGCATTAGTAAAATTATTTTATTTAAGGTATGTTGTTCTGGAACTTCCAGGCTATTCTGCTCTTGAGTTTTTCTACAAGTTTCATGATGTTCCCTTTTTTCACTCTTACTTGAAAAGAATTACTTCTGGTCTTCAAATATAATTTATTTACCAATCTCTCTGCTATACTGTGCTCAGTTCTTTGCATAGATATTTAGTTTCATAAAGAGCATTTGTGCATTATTGATGATAGTTCCTTTTTTTCACTCCTCGTGTTGGATGGCTGTCATTTGAAAATCAAAATACTCTGAGCTTTAGACAAGAAGGGAAGAAACATAGAATACTGAAATAAGGGCATTCTAACAATAGTCTGGAATAAGTATATGAAACTATACATATGTGAGCTGGGGAGCATATAACCTGTGTTACACAGATGAGTAGGTGAAGTAACTTTCTCCTGATATTGTAGAAATCCTTGGCATTTGAACTCCATATAGTATGTCTCTTTTTATACTATTCATATTAAATGGTATGCCTTTCATCTATAAAAGAAAAAGATATTATGTCTTACCATAACATTCCATCTGTGTTGTTGATCTTCATCTATTCTTGACTCTTAGGTGTCGATTCTGATCCTCAGAACTGGTCCAGCCATTATACAGTTCACGCCAGCTAAAAATCTCTCAAGCTAATACTCCACCCACAATGCCTCTCTCCCATTTACCTCAGATCGAGTTTACAGACTTGTAGCAAGCCAGAAGAACTATGATTAAATATGAAAAAGCCATCTCCAAGGTGAACCCTAGCAATGCACCCAGGATAAAAGTTCACTCCTCCAGGAATTCACAGGAGAAGGAAGGAGGGTGAGATGCCAAGAATAGATGAAGATTGTCAGCAGAAATGGAACGTTATGGTAAGACATAACTTCTTTATCTGATGTTGTCAATCTTCATCAATTCTTGACTCTTGGGACAGAGTCCCCAGCTACTTTAGATCCTGGGTAGCCCTATGGAAGGATATTCCTGAGAACCATAGAACCAAAGGAAGGTCTTCCCCTGGGAACCAGATCTAATTTGTAATGAGAGATAAAAGTATGTGGACTAGCCCACATTGCTGCTATCCATATTTCATTCATGGAAGCCTTGGAATGGAAAACAGCTGAAGTGTCCATTGACCTGATGGAATGCCCTCTCAATGGCACAGATAACTTGAAATTATTTTTATTATATATGTAAGTAATATAATCTCTTAGCCATTTTAACAAGGTAACCTTGGAACTGGACTTCCCTAAAGTTGGGCCAGAGAAGAAAACAACTGTTCTGATTTTCTAAATTCTTTAGTTCTGTTGAGGTAGAAACATAATTGTCTATGAACATCCTGCAAATGTAGACAATACTCGCCTTTGTTGGAAAAACTGGGGAAGAAAACAGGCAAGTTTATGGTTTTGTTAATGTTGGACTCTAAGATTACCTTTGAAAGAATGGATGGATTGGTATCATTGTGGAAAATTAAGTAAGAGGATTTGAGCATAAGGCCTACATCTCAGAAACTCATTCTGTTGAAATTATAGCTATGAGGAAAAGTGTTTTCCATGAAAGCAGCTTTAGGCCACATGTTGCTGCTGGCTCAAAAGGGAAAAGCACCAAAGACTGGAGAACAATGATCAGATCCTGCAGCAGTAGTGGATCTCTAAGTGGAGCAAAAAAACAAAAAGTACACCTAGGCACCAAAAATCACTAAGAAGTCCACAGGTACCCTGAATATGGAATGAAGACTCCATGCAGTAGTGCAAAAACCACAAGTTTATTCAGCAAGCAATACATGCATTAGCGCTGTACACCCACTACATTTTTGTTTCAATTACTTCTTCAGATTTGGAACGAATCCTATCAGATTACTTTTATAATGCCTCCAATAGAAAAATTCCATCAATTAACTTCATCATTTTCTGTAACATACAAGCCTTCATTACCAGCACTGTCAAAAATACAAGCTTGAGAAATTAACTGGAGTTCTTCCTGTAAAATCAGAGCAAATATCGGCCATTTCCCTACGTCCAGCATGACCAGAGATCTTCAGAACAAGAACTTGCACAGCAGAAGACTGATACAGCACATCCTCTTGTTCTTCCTCATTAGCGATCTCCTTCTCTAGACATCAAGAGTCGATTGACTCAACGATTGACTCATGATGTCTAGAGAAGGAGGTCGCTAATGAGGAAGGACAAGAGGATGTGCAGAGATTGAGGTCAATAACATAAACACTGACAATCTATTTTATATTTTGAGCAGAGTTGGTAGTTTTGCTTCTAAGCACAGCCATAAACCAAATAAACTCTATAGCTTAATAACCTGGCATTTTATTCTAATTTGTCCAGCAGATTTGGTTCCTTTTCTGCTTTGTAATTTAAAATATGACAAGTGTTCTGAAACATAGCACATCCTGACATACGAAATAACTAACAATGGAAATGTTATTATAATGCAAATAAAAATCTACTATGTTTTCTTTATATCTATACTGAAAAAATGATCTTATATCTCATGTCCCACATGTCAAAGATATAACAAAAAATTGCAGGTCACTTAAGCCACTTGAAATCTAAGAATATTTGGCAGGTTTGGGGATAATGACAAAAATTCATAATATACTATAACATTTGCAGTTTTTGCCAGGGATACATATCACAGATAAATGTAAATTAAAATGGAATATAAATCCAATGTTTAATCCAATGAAGCATGTCAAATGTTCACATTCAAAAGTTGGTTAACAATTCAGTGTAAATAACATGTGGCATTATAATTTAGAAAAGGTTGCAATTTATAATGCTAAAAGTAAAGCTTTTACTACCTAAGTAGTTTAATCAAATTGGAACAGAATCTGAGACAGTGCTGCCTTGCTTCTTTATGGTAATACGTGTGTGTGTTTTTTTTAAGAAGGAATAAAAAATGATATTGATTATTTCTTTTATAGCTCAGAAACTGCTGGGTATATGATTTTCTTTAAATTCCCTGCAAGTTTGTTAATATTCTTTGCTTCTATCATGACAGAGAATTATGAGTAACATTTCGCCTCCTTTATTAAATCAGACCTGTGGAACAGTGGGATGTTAAACATCAGAAAATTCCCCTTTTCATATGAAGCTGCATCTAAACAACTTGTGAGCTAGAACAAATAAAAGATATTGATTGTTAGAAAATACTGAAAAAAAGAATAATTTATTCCCCTTTATTGACCACTAGCCTTTTACTATAACCTTTCAAGAATGAAAATTACCATCAGTCTTAAGTATACAAGATGCTTTATATTATTTTATTGACTACCAGCATTACCAGTAATCCCTCAAAGCCCCACCATCAACCCTAAAATACTAAACTGGATTACTCCTATATCAAAGGATTACCTAGTGCACATATCTAAGTTTCTAGGTATATTACTAGCATAAATTAATTCAGACACACAGAATGAAGCTCCTTTTTACTGTAGGCTGTGTAGCCCAGCTGTCTGCCTTAGATGTTAGCACTCGGAAACTGAGCTTAATCATACTAACTAAGGAAAAACAGTTGAGCTTCCTGCGTAAAACATATAAAACTAGAAATTACATAGCATAAACCTGAAGCAGGGGTTTAAACTCTTGAACTCTGTACAAAAATAGCAGACAATTGGCAGAAGAAAGCTTAATGTGAGAAAAGGCTGCAAAAAGTGATTACTAACAGTATACTATGTAAAAATTGTATACTGAAGGCAAAAACAAGGGTAAGAAAGTATTTAAAACAAACAAATAAAAAAGCCTCATTGTACTTAATGTGTTGATAGTTTCCCACTGCTAGCTGGTTTCTTTGCATTAGCCCCCGCTAGACTCACCCTCGCTCTGCTCGGGCTCGCTCTGCACCCCACCCTGCCCCCAAATTCCTCCAGCCCCTAGATGTGCTAAATTTATAGCCACAACTGCCACTCCCTTAATTATAGAACCAATCGGCAATTGTTAGACCTGCCCTAACCACAACACCCTCCCTATTTCTCTACTCTACCCTCATCAACTACCCTCCCACCCCCATTCCTAAACAATTGTAAATTGCAAAACCTCTTCAATGCCTCTACAAGCCTCAACCCCACCTTTCAATTCAAAGCCATCCTACTACCTTTTACCAATACTGATAATTACCTATTTTATCACAGCTTATGAACATCTCTCCCTTCCGGGGTCCCACTACCCCAGATCACAGACCAATACTCATGCTCCTTCACATAACTTTAATCAGCCACTACTCCTCCTCCCTTCCAACTCCCATATTACAATAACTCAACAGCTCATTCGAGTCAGTTATGTTAACCCTAGAACTAAACACTACTACAAACTATTATTCAAACTTCAAAAACTAATAATCTATTCTCAAATTAACCTCACAATGGATGGGGACATCTACCCCAACCCAGGACCAACTCCATCAGAAGCATCCAACCCAATATATAATATCCCCTCTAGCCTGAAAAACTTAAACATCTCCTCTACCTCTCTCCTCATCTGCCCCCTAAACATCAGAAGCTTAAATAATAAAATCCACTACCTGCATGCCCTCTTAGCAGTATACTCCCCAGATCTACTATGTCTTACATAAACCTGGCTTAAGCCATCCACCACTGACAATGAAGTTACTCCTCCAGCTTACAATATAATACGACTGGACCGCACCTCAAAGAAGGGAGGCGGGGTAGCTGTCTTATATAAATCTTCAATTAATGTAACTATTTCCAACTCTACCACAATTTCTTCAAGCTGATAAAGCTGAAATACTCTTTACAAAACTACAAATTAACCAGCATAAATCTATAAACATCAGCTGCATTTATATCCCACCTTGCAACAACACCAATATCCTTGAAGACATTCTACAGTGGCTGTCCATAAACTCCCCACAAGAAGCTATTGTTTTAGGTGACTTTGATATAGACTGGAACACCTGCTCCTCAGACTTCCCTACTACCTACATAAATCTATATGGTTTCTCCCAAGTCATAACCTCCACCACCATAACTAGTAAGCCCAATAACAAAGAAAGCATACTAGATTGGATTCTCATTAATAACCCTCCCCAAATGTATAAGGCAGGCACCCAACCTGAGGAAATAAGTGATCACCTCCTAACATATATACTCAGACAAAAAAATGATATCCCTCAAATACCTAGCTTCAGAACTATCAGGAACAATAAGAGCTTCAATAAAACAAAATTCCAATTAGAACTTCAAACATGTAACTGGAATAGACTAAAACTACTCCCACTAGACGAGGCAGTATCACACTTTAACTCCACATTTCTTACAATCCTTAACAATCATGCACCCACCCAGACCATCAGAACAAAGAAAAAAGTAGCACCGTGGCTGTCCAAAGAAACTAGACAAAAAATCATGACTAGAAATAAAGCCTGGTCATCTTGGAAAACCAATAAAAACCCTGAGGATCAACTAGTATATAAACAGCTAAGAAATTATACAAAGAAGTCTATAATGTTAGACAAAAAAGACTATTACTGAAACCTGCAACATAAACATGAAAATCAACCACAAAAATGTTGGTCCAGCTTAAGCAATCTTCTCCATCCAGGTAATACTATTACCCCTACCCCTGCGTCTATCCTCCAAAAACCTCCAGAAAACATTGCCAACACCTTCAACACCTTCTTTACGGAAACTATACAATCCCTTGCCAACCAACTAGGCCCCAACAACCTAGACCCTATTAACCCCATATCCAATACCCACCCATCCTTTAACTTTCAACCTATACCAACAGCATTTATCCAATCCTTAATCAAGAAACTGAAACCCACCACCCTTTCAGCATACCTAGTCCTGGCTGAATATCTTCAAAAGGCTGCAAATGCAATAGCGTATCCCATATCAATATTAATTAACAGAACCATCTCTGAAGCATATATCCCCTCCATCTGGAAAATTTCCTATGTAATTCCTCTCCATAAAGGGGGTAAAACCCCCTTATCTATCAAATTACTGGCCCATTGCCATTCTGTCCCCTCTGGCTAAAATTATGGAAAAATGTATCCATAAGCAACTCCTTCATTACCTCAATTTGCACAATCTCCTAGTTCCCTCCCAGCATGGATTTAGACCCCACCATAGTACCACCACAGCCCTTCTATCCTTCTCTCAGATAATAAATCAAATCCGTAATAATAATAATACGCCCTCCTCTGCTGTCTTTCTTGACCTATCTAAGGCATTTGATATGGTGAACCACCAGCTACTCATTCAAACACTAAAACCTCTTGCCATAGAAAGCCTAGCAATACGCTGGTTTCAGTCCTACCTAAGCGGCAGACAACAAGCTGTGCTATGGAAGGATAGCCTTTCTTCCCTACTGCCAGTCACCCTTGGAGTTCCTCAAGGGTCTATACTAGGACCTTTCCTATTTTCCACCTTCATTAATGATCTTCATACAGTCATCTCCAAAGTAACCTGCATTCAATATGCAGATGACTCTACCCTAATCTGTTCTGCCACCTCCCCATTAGACCTGCAGACCTTAACCCAAAATACTTTCAGTGTAGTAGAAAACTGGCTCGCTGACAGGCGTCTTCTATTGAATCCAAATAAAACAAAACGGCTACTCTTCGTCCCCACCCAGAAAGCTACACTCCCATCATTTACCATAACATCTAATAATGGCACAGCAATTTCCCCAGAAAGTAATACAAAACTATTAGGTGTAATTGTTGACAATAACCTCAAGTTTGACGCTCACATCGACAAAACCATTAAAACAGTCAACAAAAAGCTAGGATCTCTATATAGAATTAAGGCATTTCTAACCCAACTGCTAGGACAGTTATTGCCCGAACACATTTACCACCTGAATAAATCTGACCTCAATAAACTCAATAGCTGCTACAACACCTTAGCCAGATTTGCCACAGGCTCAGCATATAGAACCCACCACTGTATTAACCTATGATCTCTAGGCTGGCTAGAGTTTCCCTCTTCAATCCAGTAAAATCAATTAGTAATAGCCCACAAAGTCCTCCATCAACCCAAAAGCACACCCATACTCAAAAATATAATTACCTCTTACAGTAACCTAAAAACTCTCCGGTCTTCTGACAAAATACTGGCGCAAACTGTTAAATCTAAAAACTCAGCAGGTGACTCATTGTTCTGCAACTCTGTTGGAACAAACTGGAATCGGCTCCCTGCCGAACTTACAGTAGACTAGACTATTAACCAATTTAAAACATCTCTCAAAAAATTCCAAAAAAGTCACTAACTGTGCCCCTGTACCAACCCTGACTAACCAGCTTACCACTCTCGTCACTACCTGGCTATCTGTAAAATAGTCAGTGTTTCAGACTTAGTCTCATTCTCATATGTATTGTACTACTGAATCTCTCTTCACTACCTGGCTATCTGTAAAATAGTCAGTGTTTCAGACTTAGTCTCATTCTCATATGTATTGTACTACTGAATGACATGCTATCTTTTTCAGCCTTGTACCACTAAAAATGTCTACGTTCGAACAAGAAAACTACAATGTTAAGTTTAAGTATGTATGTATTCCAAGTATGCATATAATCCTATAATTCTGTACTGGTATATATATGTGACTGTATAAAACTGCTACTGTTTAACTCTTATGTAACTATCCACATGTGGAGCTTTTCTCCCCGGGCCTCCGCTGAAAATGGACCTGTGTCCAGTCGGACTATCCCGGTTAACAAATGTAAAATAAAAAAAAAATAAATAAATATTTTTTGCTGTACAATTGTGAGTGTAAAAAATTAAATGCAAAATATAATACATAAATACATAGGGGAAAACTAGTTTTTTCACTCCTTTATATTCAGCAAAGGAAAAATATTGGACAACATTATTTTAACTTGTTTTGTTTTTAACTAAAAACTAAGTGCAAAGTAGTATTACGTTTCCCATTTTTCCCATACAAAGAACTTGTGCTAACATGCAACATGCATAATATTAGAAAGAAACCAAAGAAAATCAAACTGCGTTTTCTTCTCGTACTAAAATTATATATATCTGGTCAGCTTTTGAAAGCCCACTAAAACAACAGTAGCCACTTTCCAAAGAAAAATTAACTCTAGTCATGAATGTTACAAGTGTTTTCAAGTAAACATTTTAAAACTGCAGCCTTTTAGACATTTTAAAACTGTAGCCCTTTAGGCAGAATTCCATAATAAAAGAGAAGAACCCTGAGATGCTAAGTTGATGTATAGTGAAACAGATTGTAGTCTGAGCTGGCAACATACCATAATGCTCTAAAGCTTATTAATAATTCTTTCTGCTGCTAGGCTTACTTTATTGGCTGATTCTGTGTTCTATTGGTATTGTCTATGAAAGAAACAGTAACCTGTTTGGAATAACTATACTGATGGAAAGCAAGCCACGACTATATATATATATCAGGATTTCTTTTTTTATGTTTTCAGGCTTTCATGGGAGAACCATATATATATATATATATATATATATATATATATATATATATATATATATATATAATTAAAATATTCTTTCTTTCTGTGTGGAACATTAAATGGTTTAGAGAGTTTGTTGTATCAATTTCATGCTGTCCTACCCTTTCCAAAAAATGAACAGGTGTTTGATACAAATAAGTGGTGATATGTATATCTGAAACATTTCTCCCTACATGAAATAGTGAGTGTGAATAAGTAAATGTAGCATTCGTGTCCCTCTCTTTATATTATATTGCCTCCATCTCATACCTAATATCATTTAAAGGTCCATTCAGATTAAACTCAAGACATTCCAGATATCTTCAACACCATCCGTGCATTTCTGTTTGATTTTTTTTTTACTTACTTGGGTTATTATGGTCTGTGATGTGCAGTTCCTCAACAAGGGCTGCTTAACTATATAACAACACTGTGTGACTTATGTTATAGCTTGCAAAGAAATACAAATGAATATCTCGCACTGTAAGGAAAATTCTATGGTGTGTAAATCAGTTTGTTCACTTCTGAGCTTTAACTGTTTATTGGATCACTGTAAAATATGAAAAAGACTGACAAATGGAATTGACATTCTCTTGTTATCTTGGGGCATCTGAGGGAACATAATGTTATATTTTGCAACTGAAATTTTTAACTTAAAATGCTTAATATATACAGTAGCTATTTTCTGTGTTCACCTAAACTGAGCAAAGTTTCTAATGTAATTAGCTTAAAACTCACAACAATATACAAATGTTGTGCATTTGCCTTCTTTTCAATCCCATTAATGAAAATCAGTATTTCATGGAGTTCATGGAATTTTAAATATTCAGCTTCCTGCAAAAAGTGTCTCGCAGCAGTGAAACATCAAACTATTATTTTTCTTACATCTCTGGTGACCTCTCTATTTCTATTTCTTAGGTGCCTTACCTTCAACTACTTCTAACTTTTTTCTATCACTCAATTTCAGGAAGCGTCAATTGTATAACTGCTGCTCAGTGTGTCTTAAACCTGAATGTAATGTTATGTATGTTTAACTTTGAAAATAATGTTATGTTTTGTAAACTGATTTATAATAAGTACTATATGTGCTAAATGCTGGTATTGCTTATGACTGTAATCTGCTTGAAACTAGCATTTACTAAATGTTCAATGTGTATTATCTTGGAGCTTTTCTCCCCGGGCCTCAGCTGAAAATGGACATGTATCCAGTCGGACTATCCCGGTCAACAAATGTAAAATAAATAAATAAATCTCGGTGTAGAATCAGTTCCCAGGTTTCAACAGTGCTATCATCAGCTTAAATACTGACACCGTGAGAAACATTGAAGTACTAAACCATCCCAAGGCATGGTCTTGCATAACAATACCTGCAAATAATTGCAAATACTCTTTGCTTTGTGCTGTTCCTATTGCTCATGTTAAGGTTTTCCTCATTTTAATTTCTCCAACACTTTGGGGTTTTCTAATATCATGATGGGAGTTGACCCCATTCCTAAGTCAAAATATAATTAAAGTTTGTTAAATTGGTATTGTCTCAATCCTTGATGTTAGCTAAAATTGCTCTTCGCAGCACTCGCGGTGTGCCCAGAAATGGCTCCTCTTGCAATTCATACAGAGTTACATGTATCTCCAGCATATTTAAATAAGATTGCAAATTCCTCCTTCTAAATTGCCCACAGCTCTGCCTGCTGTGTCTTTGTCTCTCTCTTTAAATAAGAGACTATAATCACTGGATGTAACAGTTTCTATGATCAATGCTAATTTTGGCAACTTTTCATGGACTACTATATCTGTTTTTTTCGCATCTGTTTTTTTAAACTGTTGGTAACAGATGATCCCATGTGATATAAATTACATATTTCTCTATAATGCTTTGCACCTTATGTTTCCAAGGGTTCCAGCTACTTCAATATTATAACATTTGCACAGTTCCCAATGCTACCATCTTGCCACATTATTATGCCTTTCAGTATACAATCCCTCTGCTGTTAGTGTATCACTACTAGCAACAAGATTGTGACTATTTCTAGTTCTGTTTTACAGAACCTGCATTTGTCTGTTTCTCCAACATGTTCAATGGACTTTGTAAACCAAAGTGTACATAGTTCACTATCCTGGGCTACTAATATTAACCTTTCACCTTTTGGTTTAAATTCAACTTTTCTTAATCATTCCTGCAGCTATCCAGATTGACATGAGGTTGTTCCACAACCTTTCTGTACTTGCAACTGTATTTATGCTTTTTCCACATTTCTTGCCTTCTCATCTGAACCTTTTCCTTATATTCTTTCTTTTGTTTTTTTTTTTGGCGCATTCAGTTGCTGCTTTATTTTTGTCTACTTCTGATTCAGTTCCCATTCCCGCTTGACATTGATATGCTTTTCCCAAACTAAACAGAGTAGCCATCTTAGATTTGTTCTCTTCATGTTTCAAAATTTTCTCTATGTTTGGATCTGATGAAATCGGCAGATATGTATGCAGTCTTATGATTAGAGATCTATACATGTAATCAATTTTGAGGAGACGCATACCTCTTTCAGAACAAGGGATATGTAATCTTGGTATATACTGACTTTTATATATCATCTGATAAGTATGAAACATTTTTCTTGTTTTCCTGTCCAGCTGTTCCAGTACCTTTAGGGGTCAGTCAGTTACCGCAAATGTATAAGTCAGAACAGGAAGAAGAAATTGCTTTATAACTTTTACTTTTACCTTAGATGTCAGGACTATTTTTGGTATTAATTTTAGTCTTCAACAATATCCTGTACTGAGCATTTTTTTCACATTTATTCATGTTTTATTATTGATCCTTTGTCAATTCTCAAATACTTATACAGTCCCTCCTGCTCAGTTATATCACATTCCTATCTCAGATTGATATTTTCTCGGTGCTGCAGCTTTTCTGCTTTAAATTTTACTTTTGCATATTTATCAAGACCAGATGACATTCTTATATCATCTGAGAAAGTTCTGACCACTACCAGTTGTGGTTTCAGCTCCTCATCAGATGAGCTATACATTTTTAAATCATCCACAAAAAGGAGATGAGACATCTTTATAGTTCGTTGTCTAGGTTAAAAGTTGTACCACTGTTAAGTAAACAGGTTATTGTGTTCAGGGCTAGACAAAAGAGCAGTAATGGCAAAGAGTCAACCTGGAATATCCCCCTTTGAATTTTTATCCCTGTGATAATAATTTGTCCTTTATCATGGCTTAGCTGCAAAGTTGTTGCCGCTGTTTCTTTGTCACTAGGATGTAATTGAGCAATGTAGGGTGTATCTTGTACATCTGTAAGTACTTCATTATCGATGAATTTAGGATGCTGTCAAATGCTTTTTTGTAATCAATCCATGCAGTACTTGGATTCTTCCCCTTTTTATAGTTCTTCATTATGACTTTATTTAACAACAAATGATCCTTTGTTCCATAGGACTTTCTTTTGTTACTCTTTTTTTTTTATTGTCATGACTGAGTTTTCCTGTAAATAGATATAAACTCTGTTGGCATCAATTCCAGTAAATAGTTTATATGTCATTAGAAGAGAAGTTATCAGTCTATAGTTCTTAGGATAATTTGCAGGTTCTTTCTTAAGGATAATCATTTTTCCTGTTGTTAACTAGGTTGGTGTCTATTTGAGGTATGCATGTAAGTAGTTCTTACTCAGGGCTAAATCTTTGTGTGACAATGTTAATACTTTTATCCTGAAGTTAGGTACTGCATCCAGGTTTGGGTTTTCCATTTAGGAGCTTTTCTTAATTTTGTTTAAATTTCTCTAGCCAATACTCTATCCCATTTCATATCCTGAACATTTGAACTGCTTACTGTTGCTTTGTTATGTTCCACAGTGCCTTCATAAATATTTTTCCAAAATCTGTCTATTTCTTTTTTGGTGGTGTTTCTATTACTTTTGTTTTCTTTTCCAATTCTCTATAAAAACCTTTTTGGATCATTAATGAATTGCTTATTTTATCGTTTTGTGTTATATTTACCTGCATATCTTCTCAGTTTTTCTACCTGTGCCAATACCTTTAGTTTGTTAATTGCAATACTGTACAATAGATCCAGGTCTGTTCTAATACTGTGCATTGCTTTTATCATGTATGTTTTTCTAAATATTTTTGTTGATCTGTTCTCTTCTATACTCTTCTAACAATGACAACTTCTTGTCTTAATTGCTTTATTGTTTTCTCTGTTCAATACTTCCATAGTGGCATTTGATTTCTTTCCTTATTTTCCCATATTGTCCTGTATTTTTATGGCAAGACTTTATCTGCTGTCAGGGTCTTATTGACTTTCTGGAATCTATTTATTTCATTGATCTTAATAGATCCATCCATGTCTATTAAATCAAGCAACTTTTCCCTAAGATCTTTTTCTTCTAAAATGAGGGCACATTCTTTATTAGTTGTTTCAGTGTGCATTCTACACACAGTTCAAGAACATCTTCCTGTGACATACTCTCTCCAGCTTCATCCTGCACCATCTGCCGCTCCCCCACATGGGAACTCAACAGGCCATCACTCTACAACATTAACTGCATCAGTGTTTCCACCATTTCCTGTTCCTTTCCTTGTTGTGCAACTCCAACTGAACTTATGAACTGGTTTCCTACTGAAGACTCCAATCTATCTTCATGTCGCAACTGCTCAAATGCTTCCTTATTTACCTCTTTCTCCTTAATTTGATGACTTACTCTTCCCTCATGTTGTGATGTCACCAGAGTTGTATTTTCTACACTAAATCCTTCACTTTCAGGTAGACCATAACTTCAGTTTTTATTTCTTTAACTTCTCCATTACTAATCCTGTTTTCTACATCCCTCCTTTGATTTCTTTTTTTTTTGTGTAAAATTTTCAATATCTGGATGACTCTGCCTGTAGTCCTCTTCAAATGTCTTTAGTGCTGCTTTTTTGTATTGATTACCTTTGCATAAATATTGCATCATATTAAATCTATTTTTATTTCCCATGTCCATATTTCTTCTTCAGATGTCTCCTGCTCCACCTGTTTCTCCTTACTTTGGGGACTCATTGTTCCATCATGCCTAGACATAGCCTGTGTTGGGCTTTGTACACTAAATCCTTAATTTTGCAGGTATTCCGTAACTTCAGCTTCTAGTTGTTTAATTTCTGTTTTTCTAATCTTCTGTTCTACATTCCCTCTTTGTGGTCTAATTTTTTTATATTGTGAAATTTTCCATATCTTGGAGCATTTGTCTGTATTTCTCCTCAAATACCTTTGGAGCTACATTTTTTCTATTTATTAGTTTGGCTTTCTCCTTCTCAAAAATATTATACCATATCAGATGCCCTTTCTTTTACATATCCATGTTTCTTTTTTATATCTTTCAAAA
Source organism: Protopterus annectens (assembly GCF_019279795.1). Lineage (NCBI taxonomy): Eukaryota > Metazoa > Chordata > Ceratodontiformes > Protopteridae > Protopterus > Protopterus annectens. The sequence continues at coordinate 586,830,665 of NC_056748.1, read as the reverse complement.
ATCACAAGGTTTTATTCTTTATATTTTTGCATTTCCACAGTCGCTTCTTTTTCCAAATGGCCCAAGGTTTCTTGGTGTATGTAATGTTTTTAATGAATTACAACCTCTTACATGACAGCATAAATAGCTTCATAGCCTGCCCCCCCCCCCACAGATGCAACAGATACCTATGCTGAGTTATACACCAATGCTTTATAAGTGCACCTGTACAATTGTATTGACTCTACTGTACCTGATAGAACCAAAACAAGATATTCAAGGAAAAACCTGCCTGGTAGACAACTACCATACTATAGGCTATATAATATGAGAAATAAATTGCTGTCTAAGAGTAGGAAAGAATGGTCTCAAAACTGGAAACACTCCTTCCTTAACTTAAACAAGCAAATAAGACAACAATTGAAATCCTCCAAAGCTAACTACAAATCCAGATTAGCTTCCCTAACTAAGGATAACCACAAGGCATTCTTTAGTTACATCCATAACCTCAAAGGTAAGGCCCAGATTTGCACTGAACTCATAGTTAATTGTACTGCATATACTGAACCTGTGGATATAACAAACTTGATGGCTGACAGGTTCAGTGAAAACTTCACCCCTCTGTCACTGCCACGTATACCCCAAAGCATCCCTAATACCTGTCCCTCACCTAGTATCTCCAATGAGCAGGTCTTAAATATCCTCTCCAAGGCCAAAGACACAGCCTCTATGGGACCAGACAAAATCCTGGGCTGTGTTCTACATTTGTTAAAACAGGAATTAGCATAACCATTGGGCATGCTTTCAGTCACTGGCTTCATCCCAGCAGAATGGAAAATGGCTACCGTCACCCCTTTGCACAAAAAGGGTGCATCCATGGACCCTGGGAACTATAGACCCATTAGTCTGACCAGCCTTATCTGTAAGGCCAATGAAGGAATAATCATGGACATTACTGACAAAGACATAGAAATTCTCCAAATGCTCAAACCCACCCAGTATGGCTTTATCAAGGGGAGAGCATGCCTTTTAAACTTGGTGGACTTCTTAGAGACAGTCACCAAAGCCCTAGATGAGGGTAAATCTGTTCATATGGCTTACCTGAACTTAGCCAAGGCCTATAACATAATCCCCCACTCAGGCATCATTGATAAACTCACCTAGCTGGGTATCAACCCATATATTGTCAGGTGGATTGTAAACTGGCTCACTGATGGAACTCATGCAGTCAAAATAGGGGACTCCACCTCATCCAGCAGACCCATAACCAGTAGTATTCCACAGGGATCAGTTCTGGATCCACTATTGTTTAGAATTTACTTCTACAAGGTACAGGCTAAAACTAAAGGACTGTGGCCAACAAAGATTATTGAAACCCCTAGTGATGTCAACATCCTTCAAGAAGGTCTTATGCTGGCCAATGACTAGTGCCAAAATCATGGTCTTAAACTTAATACAAAAAAAATGCATTATCATTCCCTTTAACAAGGGTTATGCTCCTGCAAACTACTACATCAATAGCAATACGCTAAGCAGACAGTCAGTGGTGAGAGATCTGGGCACACAGGTCGACAGCAACCTTAACTTTGATCACTAAGTATCTGCATTTACAGGGAAGGGCATTTTATATTGCTTATCTCACTGTCTTAACCCCCCCCCCCCGTATTCTTCCCTCATCAGGCCAGCAATATAGTATGTTCCTTTCCAAAACCCTGCAACAATTGGAGAGACCACAAAGGTTCCTTATAAAGAAAATTCAGCATCTTTAAGACCTGTCTTATGCAGACAGACTGACATCATTGTCACTTTACTCTGTGTCATACAGACTGCTCAGAGGCGACCTGTGCCTTGCATATAGAACAATCTCTGACCCTGATTTAATGGAAATGCTGCACATTCGTAAGTCAAATGGCACACGGGTCACTCACTCAGAGGACCTTAGCCTGTTATGTGACATCAACAGAACTTGCTGGAGAGACAGATTTGTCTCACAGAGGTTGCTCCACCTTTAGAACAAGCTTTCTATGTATGTTAAACAAAGTACCTCATTGGCCCTATTGAAGCATAATTTGAATGATTGGATGGGTAACTGGAAATTCACCCAGGGGATATCTACCTGTGTACCTCTTGGACAGGGGAAATAGGTGCTGATTTTATTGTCTGCTTGAACCAGACACCCTTGGGAACATGGATTGAAGTTAGCTTGTAAGGGCCCTGGGACCATTAGCCTAGTAACCCCCTCTGATCTTATTAATGAACGCAAATTTGCATTTGAAGCTTTTGAAAGTTTTTCTTTTGCAAGCATTCTTCTTTCCTCTCATTTCTTTTCTTAGTCTTTTTGAATTTCCAAACTAGCAATCTCCACCTTCCCGAAAATCACCATTATTATGGTTTATCATTACCAAATAAATAGTATTCAACTGGAAGATTCCAGCATCAGTCTTCCAATTTCTGCATGAAATGTTCTGTTTTTCTTTCTCTCTATCTTGCTCTCATTTTCTGATCTTGGGGTTACTGAGGTGATCATGACCCTCATAGACCTAATCAAATGTCATGCAATCACTGTCTTCTGGATCTTATTAATAATCCTAAAATTCATAACTGCACTACTTTTTCACCTTTTCTATGCAACTGTTGTCTAGCTATTTTCTTTATTTATCTGATAACAATTCCCAATTGTTTTGTGTAAACGTTTTTTTAGGAAGGCTTCTAACTAAACTTAAGCCTTGAACTTTGAAACTCCTGTATGCAGACAAGACACTCATCTGCCATTGTTGCAAAGTAGATTTTGTCTATCTTCCAGTTGCCAGCCAAATACTGTATCTTCATAATGAGTTCAGTCAGTATTCACTCCTTTCTTCCAGCTATGGACAAATGTTTTTCTTCAAGTGCGCTTTTCAATTATTGTAACTAAGACTTTAAAAATGTTAAGCAGCAATCCACTTCCGTGGAATAAAAGAACAGGTATCTAAACCTACATGTCGAATGGCTATCCTAAACCTGTTAAAATAGGGACTGTACCCGATTTTGTTAGAAGGATTCTGTTATTCTGAAACTACACATAGGTATACCACAAAGAAGTTGTCAGGAAAAATAAGGACACTTCCTACAGGAATAAGCAATGAAAACATGCCTCTAGTCTGAGAATGCTTTGGAGGGATATGAACAACATCAGGGAAAACTCCGATCCAACTGAAATGTAGAGAATTTTAAACTTTCCCAACCTTGCATAGTACATTGGCAAATACATAAATAAAATCACTATTTCTTCTGCTTTACATTAAGATAGTCTCTCTGAGATAAAGTGATGAAGAACTTAACATTCATGTTTATCATGGTGGATATGATAGTGATTTCAATTCTTAAAACCACACCAGGATGCTTCTATATCATGTTGTCACAGATTCAAAAGGTCTGTGTACTTCATACTTTTCTATGTAGAAACAATCTTTAGTCTTCACATTAACTTAATCCACCACAAGCCTGTTTTAATTACAGACCATGCTGTATTTTACCATCTCTGGCCAAGTTATAGAAAGAATTTACTTACCAATAAGACCCTGAATAGTTCAATAAATATCACACCATCCCTAGATTTTAACATGGTTTTCTGTGTGTCACAAAACCCAATCTGCACTTTGTTTTAATATTTGTTGAGAACTATTAAATATCTGTTTGAAAAAAAACTTCAAAACTGTTGGTAATATAGAAAAAGAGGGATGTTTTCTCATAATTGTGCTCAGTGTAGCTATATATAAGTTTCCCCATTTTGAAGTAGTTAGCTGTCCGCAGATACTTAAAATTAAAGATTTCTTCACATTTAAGTCTGAAGGCATAGTGCACCTCAGTAAATGTGTTACTTGTCCTCCATTTTGTGCAGGTAAAACTGTTAAAATATTGAGAGAACACATTTATGAATATGCGAGAGTCATTAAAAATAAAAATGAAATGAATGCTTCATTTAAACTTTAAATAATATGTAGTAATTTTTTTAAACTTGAATTTAATGTTATAGAAATTGTTGAGAAAGATGTAAGTGGAGGAGTATTCAATAATTTAGGAATTACAGTGACAGCTCACATTAAATGCAGGATATTTTACAGGATTAAATGGACATGTCAACAAAAAGTATGTCCTAAAAACAAAAAGAAGGAAGAACAAAATATATATAAAATTAAATATAGGAATTAAATAATATCTTAAGATTTTTATAATAAAATAGTGTTTTTCTTTTAGTTTGATTGGTATGAAGTAGAAAGCTGTGACTGGCTGAAATTGTCATGTAATTTTAATAATGTCTATAAGTGTTAGTCTTTTTTTTCTGATAAGTCTATGTGTTAAAAAGATGAAAGTACTTAAATCATTAAGGAGTTTTGCCCTTTTATGGTGTGTTTTGTTTTTATATTGTATTTATTTTGCATGGCAGTGTCAGATATTTTGGTATTGAAAAAAACTCCAATGTTTGATAATTGTTCCATACCAGAAACAATGAAATAATACAGATTCTAGGTAAAGCAAGACACGTAACAACATTAATCTTGATAAAGGGAGTATGGTTAGATTTTGATTTCCCCCTCTACTAAAGATAAAAACAGCTTTTCAATCAGTAAGAGTTTGTTTCATTACATAGTGCTACCATCTGGCCTACACTTAGCTCCATCCACATTTCAATAACTGAGGGATAAAATAATAAAGCTCCTTCAGAATATAACATTTTTTCTGTTTATTATATACTCTGCTTCAAAAGACCATTGCACATTGATAAAGTATTTCCCTTTTGTGAAATCTGACAAAGGACAGACAATAGTTTGCCAAATTAGGTACACATTTTTTTCCAATACCCAGCTAGACCAGAAAATGTCTTTAATTGACGTTTTGTGTTGGATATAGGGAAGTTTTATATGGCCTCTATTTTTTTTTTGTGATTTATATCATCCCTTAAGGTGTCTCAGATATTTTACTTACATCATGTTCAATTTACTCTTTTAAACATTCACAATCAAGTCTCCCTGTCTTCTTAATTCTGACACAGCCTGCACGATTGATTTTACTAAAGAATATACTTTGCATGCAGATGCATTAGAGGTAAGTCCTGGCGTAGTATTATCCCAGACTATTCGAGGGAGAAGCATTCTGTGTGCTATATTAGACTGAAGTGAAACATTACTAAAAGTATATACTCATCCATTGAAAGAAAATGCTTAGCTGTGAATCAGGCCTTTTATTTACCTATTACCCAGACACTAACCTTGCAGCAGATCATGCCACACTACATTGGCTATAAACAACAGGATCACAATACTAAGTTATGCTGTTGAGCATTGTAGGGTCATTGGTAGTTAGTTACTAGGCATGCATTTCAGGAGACCATTAATCAGACTTTCCCAGATTTCAAATTGTGCCAAAGCACTGGCTGGTTAAGTGACTTGCTCAAGGTCAAACAAAAGGCAAATTAAAGTTGAGAGAATCAAACCCCCTACCACAGGAAGTAGCTGTTTAACAGCTCCCGGTCTCAAACCCCCTACCACAGGAAGTAGCTGTTTAACAGCTCCCAGTCTCAAACCCCATACAACAGGAAGTAGCTGTTTAACAGCTCCCGGTCTCAAACCCCATACCACAGGAAGTAGCTGTTTAACAGCTCCCGGTCTCAAACCCCATACCACAGGAAGAAGCTGTTTAACAGCTCCCGGTCTCAAACCCCCTACCACAGGAAGTAGCTGTTTAACAGCTCCCGGTCTCAAACCCCATACCACAGGAAGTAGCTGTTTAACAGCTCCCGGTCTTTATCATCTTTGCCAGCTGCCAACTATTGTAATACTCTGGGACTGATTCAGCTAGACTGACTAATAGGAATGCTTATGGACTTCCAAGGTTATTAGAGATAGTTCTAATACCTTCTGTGTGGAATATGACTTTAACTGTGTATGAATAGCATCTTAAACGCATCTTATGTGAACCTCATACTCTGTTTTAAAGAAATAACTTCCCTGGGACTTGGCTGAATACTGGCTGCCAATTTCATCTGCAAATAGACTTCATTCAACTCCAACTGTTAAGCAGCATTGCCTTCCTCGATGTTTTCAAAAATGTTAACGGTAAAAACAAAACATTTTTGTGTGTTGCACATGTACTGGGGCCCAAAGCAACCCCCCAACAGTGAAATGGATGACTCAAACTTGTCAAACTGTGTATCTGTTGAAAATACAAGTGAGATAAATTTTAACATAGTTTCTTACGGGGGGGGGCAACCAGCTGCAGATCACTTTCATGATTTCAATCCATTCTTTCCTTATTTATACATACTAATTCCACAGCTGCAAAACAGTGTGGAAAAGGACAAATCCTAAATATTGGAAGAAAAAAACATTCCAAACACTGTAACTTTGCAGCGTTCAGATGGGAAAAAGTGCCTTTAAACTGTTATAACTGATCATATGGTAGCTATCTATCTATATATATATATATATATATATATATATATATATATATATATGGATTTAGGACTTTTGCACGAAAGTGCAAAAGCCCGAATCCATTATCACTGAACACACTTTAACGAAAGTGCTTTTCATTATAGTGCGTTAAAAAAAGAAGAACAAAGATCTACATTTATGCAGGGGGGCAAGCCCCCCTGCACCCCCCCACACCCCCCTACTTTAATATTCTCACTCTGAGATCGCACTACAGTGGGGAAAAGGGAATGTTCCCTTACCCGCACCATAGTACGATCTCCGGAACAGGCATACTTACGGGAAAGTGCTTTTTCGGTGAAAAGCACTTTTGCGTAAATATGCCCCACTGATAATTATTTGGTGGAAAGTGCATTCGATGATTTGTACGAATCCCATATATATATGTATATATATATATATATATATATATATATATATATATATATATATATATATATATGATGTTTTGTATGTCATGTTTGATTTCTTTCTTTCTTATCCAGTATTTTAAGGATGGTAATGCACTTCTGTTAAGACTGATACACATTTTGCACACCTCTGCCACGTGTATCAATGTATGTTTATTATTTACACTAAGCAGTATGACAAGTTGATGCATATAGACTGGTAATTCACATACTTTTTTTTTTAGGTATTGTGTATTTTATTTAGCTGCCGTGTTGATGTGACAACCATTGTCATTCTTTTTGTATTCTACTAAGTATATTTTGCAGTTAAGATTTCAGTAGGCATTATTTTGTACAATTTCAACTGTCATATGACAAGATAATCTGCAGGTCTTAATTATATACAATTAAAAAATACAATAAATAAGTAACAATCTTTTCATAACACTGTTGACAGATGCAGGTTTATGATCCTCCCAGTTTGTGTTTGAAAGTGTATGAAACAATTTAAGTAAGGGAATTGGGGTAATGCACTGATCATAAATTATTCTGAAAAGACAAATATAAAAGCATTCAGAACATGAACACACTGAATTTCACAAATAAATGGTCTCCAAGCATATACAGGAATAAATAAGTATTCCACATGGTATATAGCAGTATTTTAATATTCTTGGTTGGTTTGTTAGTCATGAATATAATAAACTGTAAATAGTGTAAGAATGAGAACACATGCTACTGAGTGACAAATGTCATGTATTTTTAGAATTTGCTTTATTTTATTATATTCTTATAGTCTAATATAGATTCAGATAGAAATAAACAAAAGGCATTGTGGGGCAGACTGTTGCAGTCATGCATAATTATCAGCCATTATTCCTGGTAAACTACTTTCAGTAATCCAAATATATGTAGCATGTCAAGAGACAGGTTAAACTTATTATGGATTACTAGAACACCTTAAGTTATCTTTTATCTGTTAATAAATAAAGGAATTACAATATCCTGGGAACAAATCTAGTTACATCTACAACTTTCATACTTTTTAATATGTTAGTACATGATTATTTCTTGCAGTGGTGCTTGCATTGCCTTTTAGTTCAATTTGTTTAGAATGGATTTGTTTTTCTGTTAATCGTGAATTTAAGATGATGGTGCAAACATGAATCTTCAATACTCAGTTCACTATGGCTCTTATAGGTTATGAATCATATCAACATGCATTTAAGTTATATAAACGTCTTTTCTTTATTCCTTGTTCTATTTTTGTTTGCAAATGAACTATTTTACTCCTGTTTTGGCAGCGGTGAGTAAAAATAAAATCAACAAATGACATGTCTGTATTTATTAAATACTGAAGGTGTGATGATATGAAATCCAAGCTGCTGGAGGCATAAACAGTAAAGGGCACTTTAATTTTGTTTTGCCAGCTCACTTTTAAGGTTTTTATGTTCAAACAAGTTGTTAGTTCATACTTAAGGTTAATGTGATTTTACAAGATACATTAACAGTGCATTCATTTTGATTTAGGCTCTGGAGAAAAATAATATTTTTCCACAGGAATAATGTTGTTAGTGTATTAGTTATATTTCAGTCAGTAACACTACAGTTCACATTCAGAAAGTGGATCAGGCTGCTGTGGACAGCCTTTGATTAAAGAATGAACATCTAGAAACTATATTCTAACCCTGTGGGGGGAAAAGGAATGAATGCCCAGCACATCTTTCATTTTTGGCAAAAATCAAGTTTAGCAAATTAAATATGAACATAAAGCAAAATGGAAATTTAAAAATACTTGTGTAACCAGTGTAACCATTGAATAGCCTGCTTTCAAGAGAAGGGTAATACTTATATAGTGGTTTACTATCAAAATGTTGTACGACAGTTATGCAAGACTTGGAAGATCAAATTTCATGGTTCCAAGTTTCTGTAATGTCGATTTATACATGTTCGAATCCACAACAGCAAATGCTAGTGTGCATTCATAGTTGTGAGCTTGATGTCCTGACTGAAGATTGCATTTCAGTGGGGGTCGGGAAATTTACCCTTTTCCTCACTGTAGTGCGATCTCAGAGTTTGTATATAATTAGCAGGGGGTGGGGGGTGCAGGGAGGGTCTTGTCTCCCTACAAAATATTAGTAGGATATCACCGGAAGTCCAGGTAAGTTGGGTAATGTTGGATTATTGACATTACCACTTTCGGTGTTTTGAACAAACGATTTTTGGATTTTACTTTTTTTTTTTTTTTGAGTAAGTTATCACTCGCACAGGTGTGTTTCATCATTCTGATAGTAAACCTAGTAGCATCTGCAAGGCTCACTATAATGAGTGTGACACCAGGCTATGGTATGTATCTCCAGGAAACCAGTATTCTTTGTGAGCAAATATCTTTTATATTGTAACATATTAGACAAAAGGAGAAAATAAGGCATCCAGTAGATAGCTGCAGAGAGTAAGGAAAGGCTGTAGTGATGATGGCCGTTAAAGCACCAACTAGAAAGGTTTAGAAGAAAATGCAGAAAGAATACAAAATGGACTATAGTTTTAGGTACAAAACTTGGCTTTATCTGCATTTTGACAAGAGATAAGACATTTTAATATAAATTTGTAAAGCTGCATAGATGCAGAATTTGGCAGGTCAGACTTAAGTTCTTTGTAAAAATTACTGGAAACCAACTGAAAAAATATCTACTGACAGTAAAAGACAACAGTAAAGCAGCATGTCATTGCAGTCCTTGCAATATTTATTAAAATAAACTATAGCTAAACTTACTCTAAAACTTGAATATAATTTTAAAGAGCCCATAGCTCCAGCTAGCATATTGTCTGACTCTTGCTGAGCTAGTATATCACCAGTGCATTTATATTTCAGTTATGGATTAGGTATCTGATGTCAGTGTATCATTTAGAGCAATGCTGAGATTTTTTTCATTGTACTTGCACAGACAAGCATATTGCCACCACTGACAGTATTAGGGCTGAGACTTGGGCATTTAGAATTACTTGAAGTATCATGTTTTGCCATGGCCAGTGTCTTGGAGGTGCTGACTCATCCATGTTTAGATGCCTTCAAAGACATAAACTTACAGTAGAAGTAGATACATGTTTCTGAAGGAAGGAGTGCTATAATTCCATAATTTATGTATATCACTGATATTGAAGATCTTTATTGAATGAGTTATAGGTTCATAGGTAGGTACTAAGCTATCAGCCCAAGGGCCTTTGTAAGCCTAGCCAACAAGATTCCCTGGCTTATGCCACCCAAGAAAGTTATTTTCCTGTGCCACTGTCGAGCAAAGACACAGAGGTGATCGCCAGGGTGTATTTCCTATTCCCCATCCACTCATCAAGATTTTTCTTGAAGAGTGCTAATGAAGAACTTTGCTTGACATAGATGGGTAGCCTGTTCCAGAGTATGGGAAGCCTCTGGGACAAGAATCTATCCCTCCAGCATGTCCTGTTTATTGTGGTGACAAGGTTTAGGTCCCTGGAGCGTGTAGCTCAGAGGGATTGGGATTTCTTTAGGTGTAGCATGTCCAACAGCTCTGGGTTTGACATAGCTTTATATGTTAGGCAGAGATCACCTTGGAGTAGGCGATATGCTATGGAATAAAGCTGGAGTTTTTTGAGACGGTCAGTGTAGGGCATTTGTTTGAGGCCAGTAATCCTCTTTGTGAGGTACTTCTGTGGCCTTTCCAGCTGCTGCAGATGTCTTGTGAGGTACATTCCAAAAGGGGAATTGTACTCTATAATGGGTCTGATGAGTGTCGAGTAGAGGGGAACAATGACCTCTTTTTTCCCTGGATGAGAACCCTTTTATGATGAGGTGTGCCACTTAGAAGGACTTGCTGACTACTGTGGCGATGTGACTATCAAAGGAGAGACTACTGTCCACCTGGGTCACAAGGTCTCTTATCACACATTCAGTGTTAAGTAGATTGCTGCCTATGTGGTAGTTCACGGGTACAGAGTTTTTACCAAAGGGGATGACACTGCACATTTTGGCATTGAGCTTGAGGCCATGGTTCTGACACCAGGCATCTGTCTCAGCGAAGCCCTTCTGTAGGATGTCCACATCATTTGGGGACTTTACTATGGCTCCTAGTTTGCAGTCATTGGTGAAGTTCATTAGCCAGAGGCCTTCTGTGTTAGCCTGTACTTCAGAGAAGTCGATACCAGACAGGAGAGGTCCCAGGGTGGAACCCTGTGGTACTCCACTTGTCACTGCTTTGAGGTCAAATTTGGAGTCTGCAACTTTTACAGTGTGGGTTCTGTCAGTGAGCCAGTTGGCAACTCATCTTGTGATGTAGGGATTTATACCTGGTTTAGTGAGTTTAGTTATAATTCCAGAATGGGGAATGGTGTCAGAAGCCTTGGCGAGGTCAAGTTAGGTTGTGTGAACCACCTCACCCTCATCTACAGCTTTGGTGACTGCCTCAAAGAAGTCGATCAGGTTCAGGAGGCATGATCTGCCTTTCACAAACCCGAACTGGGTGAGATCCAGAGTTTGGAGGTTAATCAATGTCTTTGTTTATGAGTTCCATGATGATACATTCCATGGTCTTGCAGACCAGGCTCGTCAGACTAATAGGTCGATAGTTCCCGGGATTAGTGGTAGCTCCCCCTTTGTGGAGTGGGATAACTGTTGCTGTACGCCATTCAGTGGGCACAAAACCTGATGCGAGGCTATTATTGAACATGGTGCTTAAGTGGGGAGCCAGTTTGTTCTGAAGTTCGTGTAAAACGCAGCCTGGGATGTTGTCCGGTCCCATGGATGCTGTGTTTTTGGCTTTAAAAAGTGCAGTTTTTACCTACATAGTTGTGATTACAGAAAATCTGCATTCTTCCTGTATAGATATGGGCCCTTTATGGGGTAAGGGGGGGGTAAAGTTAGCACTGAAACTATCTGCCAGGATGTTGGCAATATCAGTTGGTTCTGTAATTTTCGTGCCATTGTGCTGTAACTCAGAGCAGATATGGGTGTTGCCATCAAAATTTTTGACATAGCTATAGAATGCTTTGTGGTTGTCCTTAGAATTAGTGGTGATTTTGTTTTCGTAGCTAGCTTTGGAGAATATCTCAGCTTCTTACTGAGGCTGACCAGGGAGCTCCTCCACTCATGGGATTTTACTCTGTTTTGAAACAGTTTCTTCCTTCTGTTGTACAGTTTGTTTATGGCAGGGGACCTCCAGATTGGCTTCCTTTTTTTGGAGGATAGCATCTTGGTTCTGTTTGTGATAGCACGATCCATGCACTCGTGTAAGTGCTTATAGAGTGCATTTAGTAGGATTCAGCAGTTGTAACTGTATTGCCCATCTGCATGGGTGTCATGAAGTTCACCACTTCTGTCTTAAGAAGCATGAAGTTGGCTTTGCAGAATTTTTTTGCCATGGTTTCCTTAATGGGGGGTGGAGGTGGGATGTGGATATCAAGGGTGATTAGCTTATGGTCGGATCGGTCCAACGAGGAGTTGACTTCAGGTGTGGAACACCGGTCGCTCATGTTGGTAATGATTAGGTCTAGGATATTGTTGCCCCTGGTGGGGGTGTATACCAATCATGGAAACAACAAAAGACCGAATATGAAGCCTAGTAGAATTCTAGCACTGTAACTACTTAAGGGAAAGAATAGTTAATCCATGAAAGCACTTGGCAATTACATGGTGAATGGCAGGAGATAAATTTATCAGAACTGTATCAGAAGCCCTACAGCCAGTCTAAAGCTGACCCAAAGGCATTCCTGTCAGTCTCTTACTCCAAGAATTCTGGACAAAGCCAGAGATAATCAGGGGGCAAAGCCCCAACAGCAGAGATAGAGTTTAAATATTTATCTTTTAAATTTATAACGTTTACTAGAATAATAGGTTTTAAATTAACATATATTTCTGAAGCATATGAAGTCTGAAACTCAAATCCATTCACAATTTTTGAACATGAGGTTGGGGTATCACATCAACGGTGATACCACAAAAAGAAAAAAAAAAAAAACACTTGTTTATCTTTCTTTTTTTTTTTTTTTTTTTTTTTTTTTTTTTTGCTGAACAGACAAAAAATATGGGTGAAGGAAGTCTTGACAGATAAGCGGTATGCCCACAAAATGAAATGATCCACCATTTCAAATCCACATGAAGGTCAAGCATGCTGAGCACCGAATATTAGCATTGCTTTACCACCATTAGCAGTCATTTCACTACATAATAAAGGCAGTAGCCTGCCTTTAAAGGAGCGTGAACTCAGTACTCCACAAAACAGAATAAATACATTCCTCATTGGAATTACTGAAAAGTGGAGGGGTACAGACTGGACAGTAATTATCTAAATTTTCAGGATTTAGTTCAGACTTCTTCAAGATATGGATCACAGAACTTTCACTAATTCATGTTGAAAGACCACATTTCTTAAGAAACTTGTAAAATAGTCAGGCCCAGCATATCAGTGTGGCCAATAACCAATTTTATTGGGATTGTATCCAAACTCCAAGTGGAAGACCACTTCCTTAAAACCAATGACACCGACTAACTATAGCCCATCAATTAAAAGTAAAACCAAGGCTGTGATAGGGGGGTCCCAACAAAATCCACATATATTCCCTGAGCTTACAGAGGAGAAAGACACTGTCTTCAGTGATGCTAGCTTAGTTGCAAGGAATCAAGACAGCTCACATTCACCTGATGAAAGTGCACTACGAATGAAAAGACAGGCTGGATTATGTAGCTTGTCACTGAATAGAATAATATGCTTTGTCATTTCACTAAAACAGAGAGATTTTACCTTTATTGGTATGTCTAAACTTGGTGTCAAAGTGGACGATGTGTCTTCAAGCCCACTCAAGTATCTACTCCATTCTCCTTAACCCATGAAGTTAAGCAGCAAACCAGTCCTTATAAGAAGTTGTTTAGATGCAGCCCATATCCTACGGCTGTACTTAAGCTGAGCAAAGCTCATCTGAACTAACTACTCAAAACACCAAAAAGAACTAAATAAAGGTAGAAGCAAAGCAAGTGTGGTATTCGTGTTCCTGCACTCAGCCACTTCAAAGCCAGTGAGCTGTGACTGGAACAAATATACAGGCAACTAACTATCCTATGTGCTGGTTTGATTAAGAGACTAATTTCACTAACAGGTTAGAGGTGGACACATCAAGATGTAATATTAAGTCGATGGCGTGCTCATTCTTAGCAGTGAGATACAGGCAGAATTTCCTGACCAGAGGAATAGCCCCTGATAATACAGAGGAATTAATGAGCCAGAACCATAGACATTTCATCATTCAAGATGTTGAACCCTCCCTTAACTAGTATGTTAAACTTAAAAAAAATCAACACTAAACTACTCTTAGAGGAACACATTAACTACTAAGTGTAGAATTGATGAGTAGGAACCTATGTCTTTCTCTGGTTCTTAGAACATACTTAAAAGAGCTTGTAGTCTGGCATTAAAACCTGATCAGAAACAGTAACTCCAAAACAGTCTGTTATCCATTGCCTAGTCTAGCCCATCCTAAAATGTTAAGTTGTTGCAATAGGTGTGGCACTGGAGTATGGTATAAGTAATATAACCACTGCTACTCAGGTCCACTAAAAACACGTGGAAGATGATCAACAGGATACCAGATAATGCAGGATGAAAACGGACTTACCAAAACTGTTGGCTGATCCGAATGCTCATTGTCATCACTATGATAAATCTTTGGAGCCCTGCCTTTACCAATCAATATGTAATACTTCATAGAAAAAGAATGGCCACAGAAGGAAGTTTTGAGAGCTGAGAAGGGGAGGACTCTATAAGGGTGCTGTTTTATAATACTGCCAAACCCATGGATTAAAAATCACCTTATCAACATCAATGAGTTTAAAGTAAATGCACACAACTGGCAAAATCAGTGCAGAGTTTAGAGACAAGAACAGCTCATCAGAGGTGATGCCAGTGAAATACAGGGGTCTATATTGCAACATGGAATGCTTAAAACAGCGAGCGATGTTACATCAACACATTTTCAGGGAAAGCTGAAAATGTCGAATCCGAAGAACAGTGATTTCTTTTCTAGGGAAAGAAATCGCTGTTCCAACCCCCGCAAAAAAAAAAAAAAAACACATTACACACTAATAAACACATACACACATACCCAGTCCTAATTATACCCCCCCAAAAACCAGTAAACAACTAAATACACATATGCACATAACCCAAACATGCATTTAACGAAAAAAATAAATAAACATTTTAAACCATATGCACTTACCTTAACCCGCACCCTAACCCTAAGGTCAGTAACTCTCGCACATTCACATAAACAGCTCCAAACACATACACACTTACCTTAACCCTAACTCTAACCCCCCAAAACAAAAGTAAACAACTGAAAACACATACACACGGAACTCAACCATACATTTAACATAAAATATACAACAGTAAACACTTGCACTTACCTTAACCCGCACCCTAACCCTAAGGTCAGTAACTGTTGCACAATCACACTCGGGAGCTATACCGGACAAGGGACCACACTACACTTCAGAACATGGCAAAACAATGAAGCGGTCAAGCGACTTCTTTCCCAGGGAAAAATTTCACTGAACAGCCGCTTCGCTGTTTTGCCTGTTCGCTCTACATGTGTCGGTGAAAACACATTCGACATAATGCATTTTCGTTGAACTCATAGGAACCCAAGTACAGTACATAAAAAAAGTACTTATCTTCTGAGTCATAGAGTTAAATAGCTCATCTTTGTTGCATGGCAATATGTGGTGTCATGCATTGTATGACCTGTCAGGTGCATTTCCCATAACTACCTACAGATAGCCTTAGCCAAAAATATGTGCTAGATATGTCTTTGGATTGAGATGGTGGAGTCCAAGTGTGGTTTATGGTAAATCCAAGTGTAAAACTGGATTGTTATGCAGGCGAAAACTCAAATACCCTGTATAAATAAAAAAAAAAACAATAATTTCCAAATAACCTCGCTGTAAAGCACAAATGCAGCTCACAGTTATAAGTATTCAGCTAATAACCATTCTTAGAAAATGGATTCAGGCAACATGACAAAAAAGTAAAATACAAATGAGGTATACCCTGACTAAAGGGCAAGAAAAACTGTATACTAGTGAACTGCGTAGGACAGTCTCGGGAATGCCATAAATTGATGATGATTGTTTAATTCCAGTTGGCTTACTTTAGGAGCTCATTTTGCACACTAAGTTTCCATCAGAGAATATCATAAAGGTGTGATTTAAGTATGAAACTCTCTGACATAGGCCTTCATAACATAGTTTACAGAAGTGATATAACAGACAGTACCTCAAAACAGTAAAGTGTTACAGTTTTAATAGTGTTTCAGTATAGGTCACATAAATGAGGAAGCAGTCTTTACCATGGAACCATAGCAGATTAAGCAGCTATACTTAAGGGCCCAGTAGTTCAACAGAGAGTCAATTTGCATTTATAGATACCTTGCTCAGAAATGAATAAAAAATTCATTGGACAAAATTCCTCCCCAAGTTTGCAGGATGACCAATAGGAAAACTGTGAGCCTTTGCCAATAAATCCACATAGTAAGTGAAGTAAGTAACACTCCAGCGTCTGTTGTATATGTTGTAAAATGTCAGATGAAAATCTCCAAACAGAACAGCAGTGCAGAGGGGTCAAGGTAAGTTAGTTTTACCGGACAATAGGCAGGTGGCCAAAATAGTATCAGTAACTTATGTTAAGTATTTGGGCAAGTAGATAAAATAAGTGGCTCAAACTGCTGAAGATGAAATGTATAAAAGCAGCAAATTCAGTGGAACACTACAATGATACTGATAATGATGGTAATACTAAGTAATAATTGTCTCTGAATTGGTCGATTTTTATGCTATCTAAATTTAAATAAAATTATCTGGAGATAAACAGTGAAAAGCATCCAGAGATGAGCAGGAACCTCAGCAAAGATTGAAATTTAAGGCCAGGAAGCTAAATGCAACCAACTTACCAATACTTTCTTATTTAAAATATACAACAAACCAAAATAGTTAGGCAGGCAAACAAAAAATAAGTGGGTGAAATTTTCAAGTATCATTGCTGTTTACATGTTTTTAAGTATTTTCTGCTTGTTTATTTGAACTTTCATCACTGATATTGTGCAATTATAATTAAAATAATGTTTATTCAGTACAGCATACATTAGATAGCAATCTCTGAAAATAGTATACATTCACTGTTTACTGCTATAGTCTGAAACTTGATAAATATAATGCTTGTTTAAGCCATGTTCATACCATCAAAAATCATGTTAATACAGTCATGAAAGTTGCAGGGTACTGTAGTCTTAGCTCCTGAAAAAAATATGTATAAAATTAAACATATAATTCTTATGATTCTAGTATGTAACATAATAAAAACTCTTGGAATAAAAAGTGATTAGAAAAAAGTGACTGAAACACAGATCATCGAAAAGTGTACAGCTATAACAGAGATACTTGAAGGCAAGTATTTTTGTAAGAGGTCAACCCCCCCCGTACCCCCACCACCACCGTAATTTATTAAACCAGTTCTGAGACTGCACAACATGGGCAAATTCCCCATCCCTGCCATAGTACGATTTCACACAACTCAATACCAGCACTATGCAATCCTCTGAGTGTTCATTTGCTAGTGATGTGACTAAGTCCGACCATTTGTCATGCACCTATATATTTATCTATATAGGTATATAAATGTATATCTATCTATATATAATTTTATATATATATATATATATATATACACACACACACACACACACACACACACACACACACACACACACACACACACACATAAGTCCGTATTATATTGAACTCTAATTCTGATATTGTTATGATGCACTAAAATTTCAACGTTTTGACACAGGGACATGGCTGTGAAGTCAGTACTTAAAGTTTAATTCTGAAGGGCCACTGTGAAATGAATGCAAGAAAATGTGATACATACCATGTCACTCGTCTAGTCAAGATGTAATAGACGAGTCTTTATGGGTTCTGTTTAAGCAGTTTTATTATGTACAAACACATTATGATTGACGCTTATTAACTTTAACTTTGATAATTTATATACAAACTAGCTACATTCATTCTCACATGCTTACTCTCTGGCTGCACTTTCAAAATGGCACTAGGTACAACACGTGCCTGCTGTTTAGACATGCACGTTCATCACTTGCTATACCCCTTGAAGACACATCACATGCTCTGCTCTTCCTCCTCCCTCTTTCAGAAGTAGATCATGCAATGCTGAGAATATCTATAGGCATGCAAATAATACAAATAGCTTTTCTGTCGTGCATTTATACAGACTTATGTATGTATATACAGATATGGCCAAGTTGCCGTGTATCTCACACCAGGTTTGGACGTGTCACCAAATTGTGTGACATAAAACTCAGAATTAGACTTAGCAACTGGAACTTTTTCTGCTGAATGTTCAACCTTAGGAATATCGGGAACATCATCAGGAACGGAG
This sequence comes from Protopterus annectens, assembly GCF_019279795.1. Classification (NCBI taxonomy): domain Eukaryota; kingdom Metazoa; phylum Chordata; order Ceratodontiformes; family Protopteridae; genus Protopterus; species Protopterus annectens. The sequence goes on along the minus strand of NC_056748.1, from coordinate 586,812,347 downwards.
TCAGAAGTTAAGACATGTTCTTGAACAGGAACATTGCCTGGATTGTTCTGAGATCTAGAGTCTATATCGTAGGATGGCTTTCTACATGGCCCACCTCATAAATAAGGATATTTAATCCAGGAGCAATACATCCCTGTACTCCTCCCTTATCAGACCCATTACCAAGTACAATATCGCCTTTGGCATGTACCTTGCCAAGCACATGCATCAGTTGGAGAGACGGCAGAGGTTCCTGACCAGGTAAATCCAGGGTCTCAAACATCTATCCTATACAGATAGGCTAAAAGCCCTGTTCCTCTACTCAGTCTCATACAGGCTGCTCAGAGGTGACCTGTGTCTGGCATATAAGGTCATTTCAGACCCAGCCTTGATAGAGTTACTGCATATCCATAAGACAAACTCCACTCAAGCAATCCACATGCAAGGCTTTAACCTAGTCTGTGACATTAATAGAGCTTGTTGGTGGGATAGATTTGTGTTCCAAAGACTCCTCCATCTGTGGAGTAGACTCCTTCTCCATGTCAAGCAGAGTACCTCTCTAGCCCTCTTTAAGAGGAACTTGGACGACTGGATGGGAAACAGAAAATATATCCCTGGGATCCCACCTGTGTCCCTGCTGGGCAGGGGAAACAGGTGCTGGCTTTGAGGGAAAATGGGTGAAATTCTTGGCAAAGCTTATAAGGGCCTCCAGGCCAATAGCCTAGTATTAGCCTATGAACCTATGAACAATGCTGTGATAATAATTCTGGGACAGGAAGGAGATGTCTGTGATTTTTCCTATACTCCACACCCTCTGATTCTACGAAGTTGGATCTTGGCTCAGTACATATATCTGTTACTTGACCAATCCGGTTGAAACCTTTTGCCATTTGTATTCTCACTATCTCTCCTTCTTTCAATGGATGAAGAAATCTGCTCGATTTATCATAACTGGACTTCTGGACAGAATGCTTCTTGAATAACTGGGTTCTGATGGTTCTGTTGTTTTTGGCTTTAGGCCCCAATAAACTGGAACTAATAGGCAATGTTGTTCTGGTTTGCCTGGATAGAAATCTCGGAGCAGGCAAGCCAAGTATATCATCACGGGGTATGTTTTTGAGATTAAGTAAATTCAAAAAGGCATCGGTATTGTCATGCTTTGACCTTTTAAGTAATTGCTTTGCTCTCTGCACTGCATGTTCAGCTAGTCATTCTGACTGTGGATATTCAGGACTGCTAGTAACATGTACAAAGTCCCATTCTCTCACAAATTTCTGAAATAACTGACTAGTAAATTGAGTACCATTGTCAGAAATACCTTTGTGTAGACTGTCATGGACTGAAAAATGATGTTTCAATTTGGTAATAACAGTAGTGGATGTTAGATTAGGTAGTAAATCAATCTCAAACCAGTTCGAATAAGAGTCTACCAGTACTAAGCAATGCTGATTGTTCTACTCAAATATGTCACTGGCTACTGTTGACCAAGGTAGTTCAGGAACCTGGCTTAGCTGAAGCAGTTCTCTTTGCAAATGCGGTTTAGTACTATTGCATACTGACCAAGAAGAAAGTACTTTATCAATGTCTTTCACTAGTGAAGGCCAAAATACTAGTTCTCTCACCCTTCTTTTGGTAGATTCGGAACCTGGGTGACCACAATGCAAAATCTGGATATATTCTTGTTGTAAGGAAGCAGGAACAATAATTTTAGTACCTTTGAAAATAATGCCATCTTCCATCAACATCACATCTGTGTAAGGAAAACAGGCATACTAGATTGCTTTGATGGACATCCAAAATTAATGTAATGGTTGAGCTTTTGCAAAATTGGATCAGTCTTTGTATCATCTCTTAGCTCATCAAGTCTCGTGGTAGAAAAATTACGCACTGCCATTATACCAAAGGCAAAATTCTCTGCATCAAGCTGTTCCATTGCATTTCTGAGCGATCTGGATAAGGTATCAGCCAGATAAAGAAGCCTGCCTTTTGTATAGACTATTTTGAAGTTGTACTTTTGCAATTTGAGCATCATTCTTTGTAATCTCACTGGAGCTGAATGCATAGGCTTCTTTAGAATAGTAACTAGAAATTGATCAGTTTCAATCTGAATAGATAACCATAGAAATAATTCTGAAACTTTGAACATGAAAATACTATTGCCAAAAGTTCTTTCTCAATTTGAGCATACTGCATCTCAGTCTGGGTAAGTGTTCTGGCTGCATAGGCTACTGATCTGCCTTCCTGAAGAATAACTGCGCCAAGACCAAATTGTGAAGCACCGCAGGAAAGAGTGACTTGTTTATTGACATCATAGTATCTTAATGCAGGTGGGGTGGCAATTTTCTGCTTAAGGTCTTCAAATGCCTTCTAGTGCTGTTCCAACCAAGACAATGTACCATTTTTGCATTTTAGCGCCCTTAAAGGTGCTGTCAACTCACTGAAGTCTGGTATAAACTTGCCTAAATAGTTCACAATGCCAAGGAAATGCTGTAGGGCTTGAATATTATCTGGCACTGACATCTCAAGAATAGCTGCTTGCTTAGACAGGTCGGATTTTAAGCCAGTGCTGGTAAATAAATGACTTACATAAGTAACTTCTGGTAGCCTGAATTTGCACTTTAGAAGACTGAGCTTTAAGTTCATTTCATGTGCTCTGTGTAGAACTCTCTTAAGATTTCTGTCATGCTTTACTTCACCATTGCCTCCAAACCAATAAATCATCTACTATTATGACACAAGGATAACCTGAAACAATTTGCTCCATTGCTTGCTGGAAGACTTCACTTGCAGAATTTATTTCAAATGGCATTCTGAGAAATCTATAGCTGCCAAACGGGGTACTAAAAGTAGTCAGTAATGAGAATTTGTGATCAAGCATCACTTGCTAAAATGAACTTTTTGCATCTAAGACAGAATAAACAGTGGCATTTGGTATTAAGGCTGCAACCTCTTTGACTGTATGCATTGGATGATGCAGTCTCTTTAATGCTTTGTTCAAATCTCTTGGGTCAGTACATATTCTGATTTCATCTGAGCCTTTCTTGCGGGCTGCTTCCATGAACGACACCCATTCGGTTGGTTCTGTAACTGGACAAATTACACCTTACTGCACCATTTTATCCAGCTGAGCTTTGATTTTATCTTGCATAGCTATTGAAACTTTTCTTGCTGGTCTGACTACTGGACTGACCTCTGGGTCTAACTTCATAGAATACACAACTGGAAGTGTGCCCAACTTGTTATCAAAAACATCAGCGTACTCTGAGAAAATGGCTTCAGAAAAATTGGAACTAGGATATGTGCTTTTATGATGAACTTCTTTGGTAAAAGAAAGCAGATTCATTCTCAAACTGTCTCTGAGACCCTGTAGTGATTCCACAGGTCTTCAAACTACATAGAATAACAAGCTGTAACATTTCCTAGCCAAATAACATGAAAGCACTACTAAGACTTTGGTTTGAATTTCTTCACCTCCATAAGCAACAGGTTTCGCACTACTAGCCATATTGAGTTGTTCATTAGTTCTCACCTTAGCAATTGTGTCTGCTGACATAACATTTTACTTTGAACCAGTGTCTAATTTGAGCTCGGTGGATTTACCATTGATCTGGACAGTACAAAACATTTTGTTCTTTGCCAACAAATTCACTGCGTCAACCCTTTTACCAATTATTGATACACCATCTACATAGAAAGTAGACTGCTGCCATTCTGCTTGAGCAATTTGCTTTTTTGAGTGACCTTACTTTGTAACTGTGTGAGGCTTACTTGATTTGCAAAACGTTTGAAAATGGTTCCATGTTTTTACACTTGTGGCATTGCTGACCAAATGCTAAGCATTTTTCTCTTTTAGACTCATGATTGGCACCACAATTGTGACAATTAAGAATAAAGCTGGATGTGGGTTTTGCTGACTCATGCTTGTACTGCACTGAGCATGCTCCTTTCTTAGAACTTGCTGGAAAACAACGTGGTTTCCCTGGTGAACCAGCAGGGGCTGTAGCTGCCATTTGCTTAGGCCTGCTTCTGTTTGTCACATGTTTCATCCCATCTACATTTGCTCTGGAGCCTGCTGAAATCATGCTCTTGTCACTTGCAAGCATACTCGTGAGTCTTTCTGTAACTTCATGGATTTGACAAATCTCAATGGCTTTACTGAATGTTAAATCACCATCACAAAGCAAAATCTTTCTCACAGCAGCACTATTAATACCATACACAAGCCTGTCCATTATTAACTCGTCTTTTAAGTCACCAAACCAACACGTTTTAGCTTTGCTTCTCAGGTCAGTAATATAAGCTGCAAAAGTTTCCCCTGGCTTCTGATCTCTTGTGCAAAACAAATGCATCTCTAATGTAATATTTTTCTGGGGGTTGCATTTCCCTGAATTTGTGCTTCAAACACTTGCGGTCTTTCCTTGATCCAGCCTGTTCAACCATATGATGATTTTCACCTTCTCTCTCATATACTGCTGGTGCATACACAAATGAACTCTCTCTCTCAGTGGCTTCTAATCCAGCTAGGTTTAACAAAATGAATGCCCTGGTGCATGTATCTTTGTCAGAATAAGTTGCTTGTATAAAAATATCATACTCTTGCTCAAATATTCTCCAATTCTCTGCAATATTCGGATCAAATACAAGTGGTGAGGGTTTTCAAAATACATCTGCCGTATTAACACATACTCTTCCAATGAAAGATTTTGCAAATATGCACAAATACACACACATACGCATATACCAGAAATTTATGCCAGTATTTGTAACTTTGCTCAGTAGCACAACAAACCTCTGAATAACAGAACTTTGCAAAATAAGTCTCTTGGGTACTGTGACACTTTCGAAATTGCTCTAGTATTGTCTTGCTGTACAGCAACAGTAATTTATCTTCATTTTAAGAAACATTTCAAATAAGTGAAATGTGCGAATCAACTAGACAGAAGTTCAGAGTAAGAAACATTTTGAAGCAACTGCACTTTGCGAATAAACAGTATATGGCACACTAAAACTTCCCCAAAATGGCAGTACTTTGCTAGATAATTCTTTACAGTGCAAGAAACACTCTGTAATGGCGGTACTTTGTGATTAGACACACCCAGAACAAGAAATTTTTCAAAAAGACTGAACTTTGACTGTACTTTACAAAAAAAAAAGTTGCAATTTGCACACAGATAAACTCTTTGTAATACCTACACAATAATAATTTATGCACACACTGCAAGCACTTTTACATACTTTGAGATACTTTGAATAACTCTAATTATGCCCTTGATACATTGCTAAGTTGTAGTTATGCCAAAACACAGCACTTTGCCAAAAAACATCGGCTCACTTTATTTATTTCTAATGTGCCCTTTTTACCCTTATTATATTCATTTTGCTCATTTAATCTCTTTTCATACCCATTGTACTTTTCTTGCGCTCATTTTACTCTAGACATGCCCATTTTATTTTTTTACATACTCGTTTTGCTTTTCTGCTAGTCGTTTTATCAAATATCTTAATCTTAAACATTTTGCTTAATTAATAAACCTTTTGTGCCTCTTGCTTATTTAATAATGTGGTCTGTACCCTTGTAATGTTCTGTTTTATCTTTTTTAATAAAGTAAACTGTTTGTGCAAGTTTTCATTACCTTTGGTTCTTTTCTGACTCTTTTTCATGCTCACTTCTCTTAGTTTACCTTCACTGTTATCTGTGCAACTCATGGCTCTGAATATCAATCTCTGGAATCCCAGTTCTGACACCATGTCACTCCTCTAGTCAGGATGTAATAGACGAGTCTTTGTGAGTTCTGTTCAAGTACCTTTATTATGTACAAACACATTACGATTGAAGCTTATTAACTTTAACTTGGGTAACTTATATACAAACTAACTACATTCATTATTACATGCTCATTTTCTGGCTGCATTTTCAAAATGACACTAGGTACAACATGTGCCCGCTATTTATATATGCATGTTCAGCACTTGCTATGCTTCTTAACGATGCATAACACATTCGGCAACACATTCGGCTCTACAATACCTATTCAGATATCAGGTAAACCGATGTTGCATTGTAGATAGTTAGATATTTTTCTTTTTTCCATGTTAACTGGTGACTATTTTGTATGGACACATTTGAACTATGGCCCACAGGTTTGTCGAACTGATGGAATACTGAGACAAGAACCACCCCAGGGCCATGAGAGGAAAGAAACACCTTGTAGGTAAAGATGGTTTCTTCCTCCAATATCAGCAACTTATTCTATAATGAAAAATAATCTCTGTTTAGTTTTGTTTTTATATTTTCAAGTTAACTAATAATTGATTATTCCTTAAAGTAGCTTAATGTTTTGAAACTGATATACCCAAGGTAAATTCCATTTCATGGTTCTTAAAATATTTATATATCTATATTAAATCCCCTCTCATTCTGTGGTAAACTGAAAATAAATTTAATGATGCAAGTTTCCTTTTGTATCTCTCATTTTTCACTGCCCTTATTTTCCTGTTAAACTGGTTTTGTATTCTTTATTTTTTCATGAATAAATACATGAAACAATGCTATGTTCCATAAATGATTTCAATAATGATTTGAAAATTGGTCCCAGCACTCTGAAATCTCTAGAGGAGGTAGGTGTTAAGATCATCCTTGTTTCTAGATAACATTTTTTTAAAAAGATGTTACTCACAAGACAACCAAATCGCAGCCTTCCATTTACCTTAATTCCCAGATCCTCTGGTTCATAACATTCCCCATTCCCCATTGCAGTGAAAGTCTAGATTGAAGGGGTATGCAGGACTCAATTTGCCTAAATGTAGTACTTTACATTTAGTATAATTAAATTCTACCCCAATGAATTGCACCCATTCAGATAATTTATCCATGCAGTGATACAAGGTATTCTGATCTTCAGCTGAAGACATAAATCCTGCAATTTTTACATTATCTACAAATTTCCCAGTCCAACAATGTCCAATAAATGAAAATGTTGACATAAATATGTGAAATAAGAATCATCCCAATACCGTACCTTGTGGCATTCATCAGTCAATTTAATATTCCTTTGAATGGAATCCATACCTCTCAACTATACAGATTTTTGCCTCATATTTTTGGTCTGTTTCTCATAAAATTGTAGTTTTCTGGCAAATCATTGATGTTTAAAGTCAAAAAATAGTAGCAGACATTTAAGTGTCAGACTTCATATTGTTCAGAAAAGTCATGCTAATGCAAAACCTGTTATTCTATCAACTTTTTAAGTTTGTAAGAGAAATATTTAAAAAGTGCCCCTATTTTCGGGTCTTTGTCCCCCCATTATTTATGGCTTTGTCCAGATTTCTTGCTATAAGAGGTTGAGAGGTATGTTGAAATCTGTGAACACAAACCCTAGCTGATCTTCCATTCAGTCATATTTTAATCCATTTTACCACATTCAAATTAAACGTCTAACCTTTCAACACCACAAAAATTGAACTATGTGGTACAGAATCAAATGCTTTGTCTAGGTCAAAATATACATCTGAGGGAATACTGTTATCAAGTGCACATACCACGTCAGAACAAATATTAATTTCATTACTGTAGATCTTTCTTTAGAAAAGAAATGTTGAAACATAGGTATATGTCTTTAAGTATTATTCTCTTGAGCTTCACTTAGATTTAGTATTATCCTTCCAAAACATTTACCCATCAAGTTTGTTAGACTGATAAATTTGATATTCTTTGTTTCTAAGGTCCCACTTTTTGAATCGGAATGGCACAAGCTTCTTTCCACTATATAGGAACCACACCAGATTTTCATGATCATTGAAACACATGTGTAATATATTTCAACAAACCATCCTAAATAAAGAATAGAAAAGTACAGTTTAATCTATCTAGTCTTAGAATTTTATCCTTTTTGGTGTAACATAGGGATTTCCAAACCATGTCTTTTGAAATTAGAGGACACTGCACTCTAGGAGTAAAAAAAAATCAGTGGCTTTCCATTCAGATGTTTAAAGTCTTTTCCAAGCTCTTCATGGAGAGAAGCAAGCATAGCCATATTTTTATCAGGGTCCGATACCATATTTTCACCATCAACAATCCTAACAGTTCCTGGGATTCAGTAATGCCTACACTAATTATACACCATTCTGAGTGAAGAGATAACGCAGACATAACTCACATCTTCTTCCTTCTAATTTTAGTTTTCCTACTGATATTCTTGCAGCTTTAAATACTGACAGGGATTCATAAAGGTTTCCACAAAGTGTAGACTACATGTACACTCAGTGTAACCTTTCTGAGTGACTAGAAAACACAACAAAATGTGATAAGAATGTTCTTGAATAGTTCTACTTCTAAGGCTGGACTCTCAGATGACCAACTTTTAAAATCCCGAGACATAAATAACAAAAGTTCAGAAACCCAAATGTTGATTTTTACCAGGGTAAGTAAGCACATGACCAACTCTAAACAAAACTCACGCTGAGGTAAGTAAAACCCACCTAGGTCGGGGGAGCTAAGCCTCCCACACCCCCCCAACTAAACACACCAACTCTGGGAAAACAATACAGTAGAGAACAGGGCATGTTAGCAAAGTGTTTACTTACCCTAGTAAACCGTCAAAATTCAGCTTTCTGAACTTTCCTGATTTTCGTCTCAGGATTTTGAAAGTCAGTAATCTGAAAGGCAGGCTTTAGAAGCAGACCCTCTTGAATACATATAGTGTACACTTAGTGTAGGCTTTATTGAATCTGGCCAGTGTTTTGTTGTCATTATTACAATTTTTTACATATCTAAAACAAGGACTTCTTATTATCCATCACTCTAGCACTCAGTTTTTCTTTAGTTTCTTTTTGCTTTTCTTATAGACTGACTGTCATTTCTGATGTATTATTTAGACCTATCTGCTTTCCTTTTTGAAGGAGTGCCTTTAAAGATTTTCCATCTTCTTCTTTTTTCTTTAATACTATTGTCTATGTCTGTCTTCATCCATAATATTTAATAGGTATAACTTGCTCATTAACAAATACATTCTTTCATAAAAAAATCCATTTGTCTGTTTCTCCCACATGTTCAATGGACTTTGTAAACCAGCGTGTACGTAGCCCACTATATTGGGCTGCCAATATTAACCTTTCATCTCTTGGTTTGAATTTGCCTCTCTTTAACCATTCTTGTGTTCATTCCTGATCAACATACGGTTCTTCCAGAAGTCTTCTATACTTGCAACTATATTTATGCTTTTTTCCACATTTCTTGCCTTCTCCTGGTCCTTCACCTTATATTCTTTCTTTTGGCACATTCAGTTGCTGCCTAATATTTATCTACATCTGGTTTGATTTCCATTCCTGCTTGATGCTAATATGCTTTTGCTAAATTAAGCAGAGAAATCATCTTAGATTTATTCTCCTCATGTTTCAAAACTTTCACTACATTTGGGTCTTGTGAGGTCAGCAGATATGTGTGGAGTCCCATGATTGAAGATCTATACGTGTAATCAATTTCAAGGAGGCCCATCCCTCCTCCAAAATGGGGAATATATAATCTTGGTATACATTGATTTTTATAAATCATTTGGTCAGCATGAACCATCCTTCTTGTTTTCCTATCTAATCTATCCAACACATTTTGGAGCCAGTCAGTCACTCCAAAACTGTAAGTTGGGACAAGAAGAGCAAATTGGTTTATAGCTTGGATTTTGTTCCTAGATGTCAGCAATGTTTTCAGAATTAAGTCTTCTAAAGTATTCCTTACTATGTTTTATTTGCATTTGTTCATGTTTTATTGTTGATCCTTCATCAATTCCCAAATATTTATATACTCCCTCTTGCTCAAGTTCTTTTATATCACATTCTTGTCCCAAACTTATGTTTTCCTGGTGCTGCAGTTTTCCTGCTTTAAAGGTTGCTTTTGCATACTTATCAAGACCAAATTACATTCTTATATCATCTGAAAAAGTTCTAACAACCTGCAGCTGTGCTTTCAGTTCCTCATCTGATGAGATATACAGGTTTAAATCATCGACAAAGAGAAGATACGTCTTTACACTTTGTTGCTTTTTAGGAGCCAAATTGTAGCCATGGCCTAAGTTGTTAAGTAAACAGGTTAATGGCAAGACAAAATAGCAATGGTGACAGAGATTCAGCCTGTAATACCCCCCTTTGAATTTTTATCCCTGGGATAATAATCTGCCCTTTATCATGGCTTAATTGCAAAGTGATGTGCCACTGTATCATGGTCACTGTAATGTAGTCCATCAATGTAGGGTGTATCTTACACATTTTTAAGCACTTTTTTATCCATGACTGTGGGATACTATCAACTGCTTTTTTATAGTCAGTCCATGCCATACTTAAATTCTTCCCCTTTTTACAGTTCTCCAGTATGACTTTAATTAACAACAAATGCCCCGTTTGGCATGTACCTCACAAAACATCTACAAAAACTAGAAACGCCACAGAAATACCTCACTAAGAGGATTACCGGCATTAAACAGATGCCATCCAGAGACCATCTCAAAAAACTCCAGCTCTACTCCGTCGCTTATCCCCTACTCAGAAGCGACCTCTGCCTAACATACAAAGCCATGTCAAACCCTGATCTGTTGGACATGCTACACTTAAAGAAACCCCAATCCCTCCAAGCCATACACTCCAGGGACCTAAACCTTGCCTCCGCAATAAACAGAACATGCTGGTAGGATAGATTACTGTCCCAGAGACTTTCCATGCTCTGGAACAGACTACCCATTCAAGTCAAGCAAAGCTCCTCATTAGCCCTCTTTAAGAAAAATGTCAACAACTGGATGGGAAAGAGGAAATTCACCGCAAGGATCACTTCTGTGGCTCTGCTAGACAGGGGTGCAGGAAAATAACTTTCTTGAGTGGCGAAAGCCAGGGAATTTTTTGGCTAGGCTTATATAGGCCTCAGGGCTGATAGCCTAGTAGCTACCTATGAACCTATATGACTTTCTTTTATTGCCCTTTTGTTCTACTGCTATAATTGAGTTTTCTTCTAAATGACTACAAACTCTGTTGGCATCAATTCCCGTGTATAGTTTATACTTCGTCGGAAGGCAAGTTATTGGTCTATAATTTTTAGGATATCTTGCAGGTACACTCTTAAGAAGGAGCATTGTTTTGCCTGTTGTTAGCCAGGTTGGTGTCTGTTTGCAGTTGACACATAAATAATTCTTACTCATGGCTAAATCCTCGTGCAAAGATGTTAATACTTTTAACCAAAAGTTAGGTACTGCATCTGGGCCTGGGGTTTTCCAGTTAGAGGCTTTTCTTGACTTTGTCTCAATCTCTCTGGCTGTTACTTCATCCCATTGAATATCCTGTACCTTTAAACTTCTTATTCTTTCTTTTACTTCTCTATCCATTTAGCATCTTTGTTATGTTCCACAGGATCTTCATAGATGCTTCTCCAAAATGTATCAACTTCCTCTTTTTTGGCGGTCTTTCAATTCCTTTTACCTTATTTCCCAATTCTCTATAACACTTTTTTGGGTCATCAACAAATTGTTTATTTTGTACTTTTCCTTTATATTTATCTGTGTATCATTTAAGTTTTTCCACTTGTGCTAAAATTTTTAGTTTGTTATTTGCGATAGTATATGATAGATCCTGGTCTGTTCTAATACTATCCATTTCTTTAATTACATCTATCGTTCTTAGTATTTTTGTTGATCTATTCCCTCTTCTATAGTCTTCTAAGAGTGACACTTCTTGTCCTATTTGCTTTATAGTTTTCTCTATTCGATACTTCCATGATGGTATTAGATTTCTCCCCTTCCTTTCCCTCACTATCCTGTGTCCTTGTGGTAGAACGTTATCAGTTATTAATTTAGCAGCACAATAATATATCTTGTTTACTTCTGTTATATCACATGGATCTCTATGGACAGTTCTAATTACTGTGTTCATTTGTTTTATCATACTTTTGACTTTTTGGGTTTCTTGACCTTCTGCAATCTATTTCTCTCATTGATATTAATATATCTATCCATGTCTATTAAATCAAGTAACTCTTATCTTGGCTCATTTTCTTCCAAACTGAGAGCACATCCCTTGTTTTCCATTTCCTGTTTCCTGTGAGCATTCTATAGAAATTTATATAGCATCTTCCTGTAGCACCTTCTCTTCAATTTCATCCTGTGCCATCTTTTGCTCTGTCATATTGGAACTCACTACCCTATCTCTCCTCAACATTGACTGCATCAGAGTTTCCACTTTTTCCTGTTCCTTTCCTTGCTGTCTAGTTTCAAGTGAATGTTTATACTGATTTCCTGTGGAAGGCTCCAAAATATCTTGATATGGCACCTGACCAATTGCTTCCTGTTTCACTGGTTTCCCCTTAATTTGGATATCCATCGCTCTATCATGTTGTGGTACTTTCTGCATTTGATTTTCTACACTGAGTCCTTCACATTGCAGGTGCTCCATAACCTCAGTTTCTATTTCTTTAACTTCTCCATTTCTAACCTCCTTTTCCTCTTTGCCTTATTTTTTTGTATTGTAAAGTTTTCCATACCCGGATTCCTTTGCCTGTATTTCTCTTCAAATATCTTTGGTGCTGCTCTTTTTGTACTGGTTAGTTTTGCTTTCTCTGTTGCATAAATATTACACCATACTAAATCTCTTTTTCTTTCCCATGTCCATATTTCTTCTTCAGATGTTTCCTGATCTTCCTGTCTCTCCTTACTTTGGGGACTCACTCCATCATGCTGTGATGTAACTGGTATTAGACCTTCTATATGAAATCCTTTACTTCGCAGACACTCCATCACTTCAACTTCTATTTTTTAAGTAATACTTTACTAATCTTCTTTTCTACAGTCCATCTTTGTGATATTTTTTATTGTAAATAATTTCATAAACAGATGCCTTTGCCTGTATTTCTCTTCGAATATCTTTGGGGCTGCCTTCTTCATATTGATTAATTTGGCTTTCTCCTTTGCATAAGTATTTCACCATATCAGATCTCTCCTTCTTTCCCATGTCCATATTTCTTTTTTATATTGTTCAAATATCTCTAGGTTTTGTTATTAATATTTTTGCACTTCCTCAGATGCTTCTTTTTCCAAACAGATCAAAGTTTCTTGATCTATATACTGTTTTTCACAAATCTGTTGTATTAATGAACACAAATTTTCATTTGAAGATTCTGACAGTTTTTCCTTGTGGAAATATTTTTCTCTCCTCTAATTTCTCTCTTAATCATTTTTTATATCTTGTGTCTGGAAATTCTGGGCTTTTTGCATAATAGTAACAATACATAATTTCTTTCTTATCCTCAATAGTCCACTCTGTCATCATTATGTTGACTGCTATTTCCTTCTACAGCAGGGAGGCCATCCTCCACCTGGGCTTGGCCTGGCCCCATTGTAGGAATGTTTCCATATTTTGAGGGTTCCACACTGTCATTGTTTCTAGTCCTGGCACCAGTGTGCCTACCAGGATTGGGCACATTTTTATTCTGGGTCTTGTGCACCCAGCTATCTCTTTTAATTTTTGACCTACTTCTGTCCATGATATATGCTATATAAATACAGTCTATATATCAGTGTTGCCTTGGTAAGATTTGGTGAAAACAGGGTCCTCGTCATGAATGTGCTCGCCAAGACTTGAGGATGAATTCAGTTTCAGCACTACTCCTCTCCTTTGCTTGCTGACTTTTCATCTCTCCATTCAGACCCTGTCTCTCTAGTTGGACAGTGTACATGTTGAGAAAGAGAAGGCTGGCACAAAGCTGCTAGTATTATGTTGCCCATGCTGTTAACATCAGTCACATTAGCCCAATCAATATTTGGGAGACTTAATCGTCAACCAGTCATTACATGTTCACAAAGCTTTTGCTGCACCAGTGTATTACTTGATACAGATTTGCTAAGCAGTTTTCTTACATCAGAAATATGTGTTTAACAAAGATATCAGTTTCATGAATTTGGAGTGGAGTTGTGGGGCTTCATCCACTACAATATCTTTTTTGGCTAAAGCATAATTCTTTCTCAGTACAAAATATATTTTACAGTTTAATACAGTTTGTAAAGTAACCTGGATTTTATTGTGAAGTACTAAATGACGTGAACTACAAAACAAAAAAAAAATGCAGCACTGTACACAGGTAAATCTTCAGTAAGAATCTGCCCATTCATATCTCCTGCTGCACTTGTGTTTAATCTTTTTGCTGATTATAACAATTTTATTGAAACATTTGATTGATATGTACATCCTGAGCAGACGTCCGTGAATAAATAAATGAATATTTGAGATATGGGACATAAAGAGAAATTTTAAGACTAAATGAGTCTGCCACTCGATAGAATAGGAGGAAATGACAGTGATGGACATAGCTGTCTTTAAATGGTAATGAATACAGCCATAGGCATCATTTGAAAATTAATGGGATGACTAAAGAGAGTTGATTCACCTTACCCAATTAACCCAGTCAATCATTAATTCTAAAAATGCTGTAAGGCAAATTCATTATTGTTTTTTTCATGAGAACAGTTTTACATGTTTGCGCCCTGAGTATCATTTGCTTAGTCAAAGTGCAGACACGTATTAACTTACACAAGAGAAGGCATCTTACAACTCACTAGTTATAGGAAATAATTTTTAATGTATTAGGTCAAAGATACATTGGAGTCATAGAAACAAGTCTCTGAAGACAATAAACAAGATATTTCAACACTAGTAAAATAACCCCCTCATGCTGTGATAGCAGAATCCAGATTGCTTTACCTGAGAAGAAATAATAGAATATGACACAAAAGGGAGAAAACAGTTTTAAATGAAATCTTTACTGCTATCCTGAGTATAAACTAAATTGTTTGCTTATTATCATTTCAAGACAGCTGAAGTGTTTTAATACATTGAAGTATATACTTCTTGATATTACATTTCAGTTAAATGTAATGAACTTTTAATACAGGGATTTTGCTATCCATAAAACTGAAATATCTGGAAATAATTATTATAACAGCAGGCAACAATTTAACAGAGCAGAAAATACAAATCAGAATTTCTCATATGCGATATTCATGGCCCCTCTTATTTCACACTTTAATATTGTAAGCTGGAATGACGATTTCGCAATGTTGTTTAGTGGATGCTGTTTATTTAAAAGTTTTCTGTTACTACATTTGTTAAGTTTTTTAATTCTGCAGGTTTGATTATAGATGTTTAGTTTTCTAACATAGGAGTTTTGATATCACTAGTAACCGGGAGTGTGATAGTACAGATGTTTTAGATGTTTTTCTTTTCCTAGGACACAGTCATGATTCTGAATACTACAAGTACTGAACAACTGGATTTATAGATTCTTTCCACACTGTTTACCAAATGTAAGAGACAGAGTACTCTGGTGGCTGTAATGAGAAATATAACATTTACAGACAGAGATCTGCAACTGTTGTTATAGGGTTAGTGTGCAGCAGAGGGACCAATTTGAGCAGAACTTCAGTACATTATTCAGGTCATCGGTGTACTGCAGAGGGGTGACAGAAATGACAAGCAGCAAACTGGTAAGAGTAATGTTACGGCAGGGCACACAGTGAACACAGTCTGCATTCTGCACCACATTACAACTGAAGCTGTTTACTGGGCACACAAGAACAGGGAGAATCACTCTGTCACAGCCTGAGCATGATAAACTACATTAGGACAAATGTAGCCATCATAAACAGGAATAGGAATGTAAAAAGTCTCTTACAGCCTGAGTGACATCAGTCAGACTAGGGCAACTGCAGCACAAGTAGCTCTAAAAGGAATACCATGGTATACACATTCACAACCTGAGAACCATATGCCGCATTATGAGAACTGCAGCCATCTGTACAAACAGCAGTAGGGGCTACACTCACATACACGCCCTGAGAAACATGTATCAGAATTTGATACCTGCAGGATCTTTAGCCCAAGTAAGAAAAGCAGGGTATGCACATTCACAATGTAGCATCTGATGCTCAGTAATAGGGGATTACACACACATGCACTTGCATACATATATATGCACAAGCAAGCACACCCTTAGCATAGTCAGCTGCAGCAGATACAGGAAAAGCAGGGAGTACACTGTCACAGCTTGTGTATCAAATATCAAAACAGAACAAATGCAGTTGTCTGCAATGCAAAGAGGAGAGTGAGGATGTGTACACTTTTACAACCATGTCATTAGTACAACTGCAGCCACTGTAGTACACACAGGAATAGCAGGATATTTTTGTTACATCCTGATCATAATATTTTAGATTAGGACAACTGCAGTTACTTGTAGCATGTGCAGGAACAGCAGGGTATATAATTTCACAACATGACATGGAAAGCCAAGTAATAAGGGGGTTTACACACACAGATACACACAGTCTCCATCTCTCATGCATGCATGCACAACCATACCTATCCTGAGCAACACAAGAGAATTGCAGCCAGCTGCAACACAAATGGGAATAACAGAGTGCAAACCATAACAGGATCAGCATTATGTATCAGATTAGGACAACTACAGCCATTTGTAGCACAGAGAAGAGTTAGATGGTTGCATGCACACAAGCATATAGGGGGTTACACTAACGTACACAACATGTATCAGAGGGGTTGGGAGGATGGCATAATGATTAATGTGTTTACCTTACAGACAAAAGGTGCAGGGTTTGATTCTCACTTGGGGTAATTAGCTAGGCTTAAAATGGCCCAAAAGGGCAGTCAGCCTAGTACTAATCTATGAACCTATGCACATCTAGGCCAAAATACATCAAATTAGGACAACTGTGACATGCTGCAGCACAGACAGGAATAGTAGTATATAACCCAAGAATAGGTTGCACACTGTTGCAGCCTGCATATCTTACATCTGACTAATGCAGTACATGGCCATTCTAGTACGTACAGAATGGAAGGGTCCCTAGTGATGCTGACCGTTTGCTATGCTTCAGGTCAATGCAATCTATAGCAATTACTTGTGCATAAAAGAGTAGTAGTTTTCCTAGCCTGTGTGCCTTTCAAATGCGTACAAGAGAATTCAGAGGTGATACGATACCTCTTACTGCACCAGAAAGGGCTTTACAGTGCAGATCATTCAGCTTTTGGAATACAGAAAAACATACTCAGCATCTGCTAAGTTATTGTGCTAAATATGTTGCTTTAATAAACATGTATTTATAAGAAGGAAGTACACAATATAAATTTTTTCTTCAAACATTGCTTAAGCAGGGATTTCAAATAAAACAATTTTACCACATAGCTCAGATGATTAAGCATATTAAACAGATATGTAGGGGACAATGAGTATGTGATTTTGTGTGGATGTCTCTCTATCTATATATATGCACGTGTGCATGAGAAAAGTCTCTCTTACATCCATATGTCCCTGCTCCCTTACATTCACCTGATCAACCCATTCATTCTCCATGGGGAGGGGTGAGAGTTAGACATTTTCTAGGCGTGACAAGAGCTCTACAGCCCATTTATTTTTGCTCAGTCTTGCCATCAATGCCTCCTGCAGTGAAAATCAGATGGAAAGGAGCAGATCGGCCTGTAGGACCTGCACAGCAGCCTCTTCTTCCTTCCCTGCTTGGCAGCCCACTAGCTTGTCATAATGCATGACTGTAGGGAGAGATGTATATACATCTACCACCTCTAGCTAAGTTATTTAGAGCATAGCTAGCAGCCCAATTTCATCCACAGGTGATTGCTGGCCCTCCATAAACTGTCACCAGTGTGCCAGGGCAAGACATCGCCATCCTTCCAGAATCATCAGACTGTCAATGACTGCTCAATCACATCCTCTGCTGATAAATCCTTCAGGCTCTTGTGCTGATGCTCAACTACATGCCATTAGGATAGTGAAGATAGTGTAACCGAAATACTTGACAATTTTTTTCAATTAAATCACTGTTAATCATGAAGCAAACACAATAAGAGGATAGTTTATGTGAAAAAACTTCACCATAAATAGAAGTTTGTTGGAAGATCAAGTATAACCAGCAGAATAAATGTTTTATCAAGTATACAAATATAACTTATAATTTATATCTTAGTCTTATAAAAATATACATGAAATAGCTGTTTATTTGAGAGAATAGGTACAGGCTGAAAGAAAAACTGCTAGCTTTCAATGTACAGATGTTAGATGTGCTGAAAGTATGTAAGCAGAACAACCTAACTCTCAAACAGAAATCACTGAAAGACAAGTGTTCTAAGCAGTGCTCATTAGGAACTGAGTAAGTCTCATTATTTTTTAACTTACGGACAATTGAATTACCTCCCACTCTACGTCGAACTGATGGAACACTAAAACAAGAAGCACCCCAGGGCCATGAGAGGAAAGAAATGCCTTGTATCAAAAGGTTTCTTCTTCCAATAGCAGAAGTAGATACCAATTCTTTTTCTTTGTCCCTCATTGATTCCTTTAGTTGCTGAGGCTCCATACTTGCTACAACTTAGACTAGGACTGGGCTGTTACCCTGCTTGATTATAGAGTAAGTTGGAAATAGTATTTCTAACCTAGGAAGGTGAGATTAGCTGAAAACACAAATATTTTTAAATAGAAGTTGAAGCAGTGATGCAAAGAATTGTGACTGGGTCTCTCAAATCATAACTCAGTTGGGATGCATGGATCACCAATATTGTTGACTGAATTTGGAAAAAAGACAGCTTTGATAAATATCCTTCCAATGAAAGGCAGTGTTTTGTCTCCTGGCCCCAGCTGACCATCAGCTGACAGTCTGCCGCTGCCTAAAATGCCCAACAGGCAGGAAAGGAAATGGGGAAAACACCATGTCATAGAAGCATTACCCTTCAGCTAAAGCCATCATTATCCACCAGCAAATAGACATGGAGCCGAACTGGCAATCAGCAGAGCTGTATTCACTTGTGGTAATACCTTTTGATGAGGTAGGCAGGTTGAGTCATGGGGTGTAGCCTGTGAAGAGGTGCCTGACTTAGATCTTAGTGTAATCATGCCTCCTTAATCCATCAGCACCTTCCAACACAGTATACTATTTCCATGGTCCTAGCCTCCACCAGGGCTTCAGGAATCTACCCTAGCTCTGACTCTTCCCCAGGAAATGTACACACAACATCCCTACCAGCTCTTGAGGCACCTGAGCCACTAATTGAAACCAAGTTCTGTGGATCACAGAACTTTATCCCTCAATGTCACCAGGCTGGTAATCTTTCAGATGAAAGAAAGATGCTAAACAAAGTTTTATTAAGCATCTTTCAGTACTTTCATCTCATTCAACTCATATATCGATTCACTTTATAACATTGAAAGCCCATAATACTGAAATTCAAAACTATTGAGTCCAAAATCTTGAAAATTCAAAACACTGAAAACTCAAAACATTGAATCTCATAACATTGAAAAAACATAGGAAAGCAACATGTGCTATATTCCAGCACAACTACATACAGAAACAAATAAAAAAAAACATATTACACTTCTTCAAATATAAGCAGGGGGCAAGCCCCCTTGCTCCCCCCACACCCACTGCTACTTAAATTATCAACTCCGAGATCGCACTACACAGAACAAAATGGCAAACATACCATTCCACATTCCATTACTGCCTGTTTAAATTGTAAAAAAACAATCCTCAACCTTCTCTTAGAAACACTACTTCACTGTTAAAACATTACACATTACTATATGTCATTCTGATACTTACCAGAGTTTCATTTGTAACCTCAGTCATGTTCCCTTCTTACTTGCTATACTACAACATAACACATCTTAGTGTAGTGTATTGCGATCTCGGAGTTGATATATTTAAGTAGCGAGGGGTGTGAGTGGCCCCCTGCTTATATTTGAAGAAGTTTTTTTAATATGTTTCTGTATGCATTTGTGTTGGCATATATTAAATGTTGGTTTCCTATGTATTTTCAATGTTAAGGGATTCAATGTTTTGAGTTTTCAGTGTTTTGAATTTTCAAGATTTTGGTCTCAATGTTTTGTACTTTAATGTTATGGGCTTTTGATGTTCTAAAGTGAATCTATATATATATATATATATATATATATATATATATATATATATATATATATATATATGTTTTCAGATGAAAAGATCGACAACTTGAAATGAACTTCTTCGACGACAGCGCAAAAATCACGGAGGTCTCCGAGGTAAGGGATGTAAATTCGCTACCCATACCTACCATGGTTTAGTAAGTGTGGCAGTGTTATGCTACCATGGTAGGCATGGGTAGCGATTTACCTTACCCGGAAACATCCGTGATTTGCGTTGTTGGTGATTTCAGTTGTCGGTGAAGTCAGTTTCGAAATTTCAAGTTGTCGATCTTTTCATATGAACCTATATATATATATATATATATATATATATATATATATATATATATATGGTCTATATTATTTGAACAAAAGTTCAAAATGTCAATCGCTGTGAGCAGCGAAAATGCCAGACGTCGATGTCTGTTTTTTGAGATCGGGGTACAGTGAAGACCGGAAAATTTGCCCTTAATTCACTGTAGTACGATATCGGAGTTGGTATATATAATTAGCGGGGGGTATGGGGGCACAGCCCCCCACAATACAGGATTAGATTATCGGCATTTTCGCTGTTTGCAGCAATCAACATTTGGAACATTCGTTCAAATAATATAGACCCTATATATATCTACACATATGTGTAGGTGTAAAGTATAATATGGCTTTTAAATGTTTTACTAGATCAAAGGAGCTCATCACTTCTGGCCACAGTCTGTGACTCTGTGCAGCTTTTTACAGATCCAAACTTTAACATACTTCATATGTCATATTTTCATTTTTAATTTTCTGTCTTGTAGTACATTGGAACAGCAAACGTTTCACTTTCTCCAAACATATGTAAGGCAGCACTATGTTTGTTATACGTATCAGAAGCACTTAGATCTCCTACACATTTTTTCATTCTCTTTTTGTAGGTTGTACTGCATGGAGTAGGTAGACCTCCATTCAGTACAAAGAATTCTGGTCAGATCTTTGCTCTCAGTTATACATTATCAACATGCCTGTAAAGAATCACTGTGAGAGCTTTACTTCCCTCTGTTCTAGAGAAGAATTTCTTGGCAGGCATTCTTCAAACAAGTAACAGAATTGCAACCAACGATATAATATGGTTGGTTGTTGGTCTAGTGATGTGTATTATTTAAAGCAAATGTATGAGTTAAAACCTTTGAACATCTGATGCAGTGTTTCAACTGTGAAACCGCTTATGTGGTAATTTTAATAAAAAATTTTTATACCGCCTCATTGCTTGATTCACTTTAATGGGTTTTTTGGACAAGTAACAGAATTGGTTATGATCAGAAACCCACTCATAATCCTCTGTGTTGTGTGATTTCAACACTGATGTCAATATTCCTCTCTCAAGCTTTCATTTGCTCTGTTCTTAAGGTGAATTCCTTGAATTCCAACAGTTGCACACTTAACCTATAGGATTATGATAGGTCTCCAATCATTCCCATGCTGCTATGTATTCAAGAAATGGATGCAAAAAAATTCACCTTGAGAACAAAGCTGTAGAGGAGAATCTTGGCATTCATATTGAGAATACATACAAGAGGGCTATGATTGGAGACCTGATCGTAACTTTTTTCTCTGTTGTAGAGAATTTCTTGGCATGCATCTCTGAAAAATGTGACAAACTTGGTCAGGATCAGAGATCCAGTCATAATCCTCTATGTTGTAT
The DNA here is from genome assembly GCF_019279795.1 of Protopterus annectens. NCBI lineage: Eukaryota > Metazoa > Chordata > Ceratodontiformes > Protopteridae > Protopterus > Protopterus annectens. Next base: position 586,790,694 of record NC_056748.1, on the reverse strand, counting down.
TGTTAAGATTCTCCTCTAAAGCTTCCTTTTCCTGTATTCTCAGGGTGAATTTCTTGACATCCATGAATCAAGGACAAAATATACAGGATTATAGTATGGTCTTTGACCATAACCAAGTTATTACGTGTTTGAGATAATGATGCCAACCAATTTACATTGAGAGCAAAGCTTCAGAGGTGAATTTTGGCATCCATGTTGACAACACATAAAAAGAGGGTTATGACTGGAAACCTGGTCATAATCTACCAGTTAAACAAAAAAAAGTCTAACAGCACTTGCAAGCTTTCAAAACTGGTGTAGCAATTTAGATCAGGCAGCAATGAAGTGCCCCCCCCTCCCCATTGAAATAATGGCATTCAGTGCTGTTAGACACTTGGTTCTAACAAATTGTCTGTTTCAAACGGCTTTTAAAAGTGGTTTGACCTTCTGCCACTGTTATTCTTTCGTCCAGCAGTCTCTGCTGCCAGTACCTAGTATGAGGCACAGTCTTCACAAACTTATTTTAAGCATCCCTAAATACTGTTAAAAGGTGGTCTCAAACAAGGTAAATACTGTTTTGCTATTTTTCATACAAAATCTCAATGCTCTATGCGCTACAAATTGGTCATGATTGTTGACTCCATCATAATGCTCTTACTTTTTAATTATTTATGTAGTTATTTTCAGTTAGGGGTTTCCCCTTTGTTTGATGACACCATTTATAATGATAAAGTATTAACAGAAGCAATTGCAACACGGCTCATAAAACCACAAAGTTTAATAAAAAGGTAAGCACTTTCACGTCTCAATGGGCACTTAATCAAACCATAAAAAGCATAAAACAAGTAAAGTATTTATACAGTTAGATGCAAAGTAACCACTCAAATCATTTAAAAAGATCATGTGACCTTAAACGAGGTTTTAAAGAGACAGTTTCATTTAAACCAAAGCCCTTATCTGACTGTAGACTAATGATCCATCTCAACTTTATTTCCTCTGTTTTATTTTTAAAATCACCAAGTCTGAGTGTCACGAGGTGGACCATGTTTTCAAAAAATCTTACCAAGGTGACACTGATATATAGACTGTATTTATATAGCATATATCATGTACAGAAGTGGGTCAAAAACTAAAAAAGATAGCTGGGTGCACAAGACCCAGGATAACAAAAGTACCCAATCCTGGTAGGTGCACTGGAAAGGATGACAGAGTAGAATCCTCAAAATACAGAAACATTCCTACAATAGAGCCAGGCCCAGGGGGAGGATGGCCTCCCTGTTGTAGAAGGAAGTAGTAGTCCACAAAAATCATAAAAACTGATAGGCCAAATAAGAGCCATAAAGACGATAATGTGAACTATTCTGGATAAGAAAGAAATCATGTATTGTTACTATTATGCAAAAAGCCCAGAATTTCCAGACACAAGATATACAAAACAATTAAGAGTGAAATTAGAGGAAAGAAAAATACTTTCGCAAGAAAAACCGTCAGAAGTTTCAAATGAAAATTTGTGTTCATTAATACAACAGATTTGTGAAAAACTGTATAGAGATCAAGAAATCTTGATCTGTTTGGAAAAAGAAGCATTTGAGAAAGTGCAAAAATATAAACAACAAAACCAAGAGATATTCGAAATGTATAAAAAAGATATATGGACATGGGAAAGAAAGAGAGATTTGATATGGTGCAATATTTATCCAAAGGAGAAAGCCAACTTAATATAAAGAAGGCAGCTCCAAAGATATTTGAAGAGAAATACAGGCAAAGGCATCCGGATATGGAAAATTTCACAATAAGAAAAATAGTATCACAAAGATGGAACGTAGAAAAGAAGATCAGTAAACTAGAAGTTAAAAAATAGAAGCTGAAGTTATGGAGTGCCTGAAAAGTGAAGGATTTGATGTAGAAGGTCTAACACAGGTTACATCACAGCAGGATGGAGTGAGTCCCCAAAGCAGGGAGAAACAGGAAGATCAGCAAACATCTGAAGAAGAAATATGGACATGGGAAAGAAAAGGAGATTTAATATGGTGTAATATTTATGCAAAGGAGAAAGAAAAACTAACTAGTACAAAAAGAGAAATACAGACAAAGGAATCCAGATATGGAAAACTTTACAATACAAAAAATAAGAAGACAAAGAGGAAAAGTAGAAAAGGAGATTAGTAATGGAGAAGTTAAAGAAATAACCAAGACAAGTGAAACCCAATCCAGGGCAAACGAGAGATAACCATACAACACACTGCTAACACGAATCCACGGAGAGCCAGTACGTTGCAGAACCAATACTTTAATAAAGACTAAGCGCGTTCACCAAACAAACTGTGGCATCATCAGACTGTATGACTCTGATGATGCCACAGTTTGTTTGGTGAAAGCGCTTAGTCTTTATTAAAGAATTGGTTCTGCAACGTACTGGCTCTCCGTGGATTCATGTTAGCAGTGGTCTGTGCTGTGTTGTGTGGTTAAGTTAAAGACATAGATACTGAGGTTATGGAGTACCTGCAAAGTGAAGGATTCAGTGTAGGAAATCTAATTCAGAAACCAAAACAACAGGGTAGAGTAATGGATATCCAAATTAAGGGGAAACCAGTGGAAAAGGAAGTACTTGGTCAGGTGTCATATGAAGATAATTTGGAGCCTTCCACAGGAAACCAGTGTAAACCTTCACTTGAAGCTAGACAGCAAGGGAAGGAGCAGGAGACTGTGGAAACTCTGATGTAGTCAATGCTGAGGAGTGATAGGCCAGTGAGTTCCCATATGATAGCACAATGGACAGCACAGAACAAAATTGATGCGACTGTGTCACAGGAAGATGCTATAGAACCTTCAATGGAATGCCCGCAGGAATTGAAAAACAAGGGATGTGTCCTCAGATTGGAAGAAAATGAGCTAAGAGAAGAATTGCTTGATTTAATAGACATGGACAGATATATCAAGATCAATGAAAGAAAGACTGCAGAAGGATAATTAAACCCTAAAAGTCAGAAGTCTGATAAAACAAATGAACACAGTAATTAGAACTGTCCATAGAGATCCATGTGATATAACAGAAGTAAACAGGATATATTACTTTGCAGCTAAATTAATAACTGATAAAGTTCTACCAGAAGAACATAGGGTAGTGAGGGAAAGGAAGCGGAGAAATCGAGTACCATCATGGAAGTATCGAATAGAGAAAACTATAAAACAATTAAGACAAGGAGTGTCACTGTTTGAAGACTATAGAAGAGGGAATAGATCAACAAAAATACTAAGAAAGATAGATGTGATAAAAGCAATGCGCAGTATTAGAACAGACCAGGATCTATCATGCACTATTGCAAATAGCAAACTAAAAATTTCAGCACAGGGGGAAAAACCTAGAAGATATGAAGATAAATAGAAAGGAAAAGTGCAAAATAAGCAATTTATTGATGACCCAAAAAGGTTTTATAGAGAACTGGGAAATAAGGTAAAAGGAATTGGAAGACCACCAAAAAAAGAAGAAATAGATATGTTTTGGAAAAGAAAAAAAAAACAGATACTATGGCAGCAAAAGTCTGTTGCAGTAAAAAATGAACCAAGTCAAAAAATAACTCAGCAGACCATCAGGCTAAAAATATAAGAATTTTAATCCAAGAAAATGATGGTTAGCGCTTTCAGGTGAAAACCCTTTGTCAGAGAACCACATAGTATTACAGAGACATTATTTAAAATACAAACAACCAATAGAATTGCTTGATTAATTAAACAATTAAAATGATGTCTATGCCTTTTAAGGGCAGGCTTTAAAGTCACAACCCCATTAAGTCCTGGGCTTCTATCAGCTCCTAAAGTAATGATCCATGTTGTTTCACGCTACTCAGTCTACCCAGTTAAGTCCCTTCCCCTTTTATTAGACTGAATGGATTGCAGCACCATAAAATTAAAATAATGTCCAGGATATTTATAAATATGTTGATACAAAGCACTGTGTGTATCATTCATATATATGGCTGATAAATGCTTAAATATAATAAATAGATACGTTTTGGAGAAATATCTATGAAGATCCTGTGGAACATAACAAAGATGCTAAATGGACAGAAGAAGTAAAAGAAAGAATAAGAAGTTTAATGGCACAGGATATGAAATGGGAGTAACAGCTAGAGAGAGTGAAACAAAGTTAAGAAAAGCCTCTAAATGGAAAACCCCAGGCCCAGATGCAGGACCTGACTTCTGGTTAAAAGTATTAACATCTTTGCATGAAGATTTATCCATCAGTAAGAACAATTTATATGCACAGCCAGAACAGACACCAACCTGGCTAACAACAGGAAAAACAATGCTCCTACTTACGAGTGAACCTGCAAGCTACTCTAAAAATTATAGACCAATAACTTGCCTTCCGACGATGTATAAACTATACATGGGAATTGATGCCGACAGAGTTTATAGTCATTTAGAAGAAAACTCAATTATGGCAGTAGAACAAAAGGGCAATAAAAGAAAGTCATATGGAACAAAGGATCATTTGTTGTTAAAGTCATGGTGGAGAACAGTAAAAAGGGGAAGAATCTAAGTATGGTATGGACTGACTACAAAAAAGCATTTGATAGTATCCCTCATTCATGGATAAAAGAGTGCTTACAAATGTATAAGATACACCCCACACTGATCAACTACATTACAGTGACCATGAAACAGTGGCAGACCACTTTGCAATTAAGTCATGATAAAGGACGAATTGTTATCCCAGGGATAAAAATTCAAAAGGGGATATTCCAGGGTGAGCCTGTATCATGTTACTATTCTGCCTTATCTTTAATCCATTAAGCTGTTTACTCAACAGCTTAGGCCATGCCTATAATTTGGCTCCTAGAAAACAGTAAAGTGTAAAGACTTCTCACCTTCTCTTTGTCGATGATTTAAAACTGTATAGCTCATCAGATGAGGAACTGAAAGCACAACTGCAAGTTGTCAAAACTTTTTCAGACGATATAAGGATGTCATTTGCTCTTGATAAATGTGCAAAAGCAACCTTTAAAGCAGGAAAACTGCAATGCCAGGAAAAATCTGTTTGGGACAAGAATGTGATATAAACTTGAGCAGGAAGGAGTGTATAAATATTTGGGAATTGATGAAGGATTAACAATAAAACATGAACAAATGCGAATAAAACTTAGTAAGGAATACTTCAGAAGATTTAAATTAATCCTGAAAACTGCACTGACATCTAGGAACAAAATCCTAGGCCCCAAAATGTTTTGGATAGATTGGATAGGAAAACAAGGAGGAGGCTTCATGGTCACCAAATCATGTATAAAAATCAGTGTATACCAAGATTATGTATTCCCATTTCCAAAGGAGTGATGGGCCTCCTAGAAATTGATTATATGTGTAGATCTGCAATTGTGGGACTCCACACGCATATCTGTTGACCTCACAAGACCCAAATGTAGTGAAAGTTTTGAAACATGAGGACAATAAATCTTAGATGACTTCTCTCCTTAATCTAACAGAAGCTTATCAGCATCAAGCAGGAATGGAAATCAAACCAGAAGTAGATAAAAATCAGAAGCAACTGAATGTGCCAAAAAACAAAAGAAAGAATATAAAGTGAGGGATCAGATGAGTTAGTTGCAAGTATAGAAAACTTCTGGAAGAACCTCATGTTGATCAGGAATGAACACAGGAATGGTTAAGGAGAGGCAAATTGAAACCAAGAGATGAAAGGTTAATATTGGCGGCCCAAGATAGTGGGCTACGTACACATTGATTTATAAATTACATTGACCATGTGGGAGAAACAGACAAATGTAGGTTTTGTAAAACTGAATTGGAAACAGTTGCACACCTCGTTGCTGGTTGAAACATACTAATGGCAGGATGGCTGTATACTGAAAGGCATAATAATGTGGCGAGACTGTTGCACTGGGGATTGTGCAAACCTTATGGTATTGAAGTGGCCGAAAAACATTGGAAACATGAGCCACAAAGCATCATAGAAAATGAAGAAGTCTACATCACATGGGATCATCCTTTACCAACAGTTCCAAAGATAGATAATAGAAAACCAGATATAGTGGTCCAAGAAAAGAGGACAAGAGTAGCATAGATCATTTTAATCGCCACACTGAGTGACTACAGTGTCTTGTGTACAAAAGGAGGCAAAGTCATAAAATATCAGGATCTGCAGATAGAAATGAGGGCAATGTGGAAGAAAGGTACTAAGACCGTTCCATTAGTAGTAGGAGCAAGGGATCTTATAAAAAAGAATTTGCAGTCATATTGGGATGTGTTACCAATCCATGTAACTCCATATAAACTGCAGAAGGACTTTTGGCTGACATCAAAGATTGAAACAATACTAATTTCATGAACTTTAATTGTACTTTGACTTAGGAATGGGAGTCCATTCCCGTCATGGTATTAGAAACCCAAAAGACTTGGAAAAATTAAAGTGTGTATGATGAATAACTCATCTCAAATTGCAAAAAGGGGGTAGTTGAATTCAAATAATCCAAGAATTCTTCAAGTATGTTAATTGAACCTGCCCATAGTAAAAAAAATATATATATATATATATATATATATATATATATATATATATATATATCATCCGCAAACTGCTTAAAGAATTTTATGAACTTCGAATAGGGGCATTTGTTTGGTACACAGGTAGTTTCCCACTGTGCTATAACCATGTTGGCATATGAATTTGTGCACGAGGTCCCCATCTCTACTCCAGCTCTCTGTACATAATAGATGTCATTAAAGAGAAAAATATTATTTTCAAGTATAATTTCAATCATAATACATATTAGTGCAATCTGCCCATGATTATATTCATTGTTGGTGGTCAAATAAGTTCTAATGGATTCAAGACTCATTTCATTAGTAATGATGGTGAATAAAGAGCATACATCTGAAGTAACAGAAAAGGAAGAGGTGATAATCTGATTGTCAGTGGCATAGTCAGAAAGGGTATTTAAAAAATCTTGCATATCCCTAAGGACCAAGGGGGCTGCCTGTACTACATGTTTTAACATGCTGTCTACATAAATAGAGGCTCAGTAAGCCAACCTCTGCCAAAGACTATAGGTCTCATAGGCAGATTTCTCAGGTCTTTATATATTTTCGGGAGACCTTTTAGAGTCTGTATAAGTGGTGAGTGTGCAATCAAATATTTATATGGGTCATAAGAAATATAACTGTTTATGAGACTGTCACAAAGGCTAGAGTGTACATTATGTAAACTTTTATCTATATCTACTTTCTGAATCTCCCAATAAGTGAAGTGGTCTCATAACATTTTGGATATTGTATCATAATAAAAACCTTGTTCATTATCATAATCACCCCTACCTTACCTGCAGGGTGCATTGTTAAGGGCCAAGAATTCATCTTTATTAAGATTATAAAATCTCTTACCCCCGTTAGTAGAGTCATTTGTCATGTTAATTAAATCATTTTCATATATCTTACAAAACGTTTGTAATAATGGATGTAAGGCTGGAATGAAAGTGCTGGATTTTGTAGTATATAATCACACCTCTTACCCCAGGAAACATCAGTCTCAACCTAGTGTTTCTATCAAACATCTTTAAATCTAAGATGGTATCACATATATTAGTCCTAACTGCAGGTACAAAAGACAGACCTTTTTCTGAAACGAAACATTGTTAACTAATTAAAAGTACATCTGAAATATTCTATGTCAGGGAGTCTTTGGGGGATTCCACATACACTGGATTTTATTGTTCAATGGTCTGTAAGGAAATTCAAGGAAATAATTTATGAACATTGTTTAGATATAAAAAAAGGCAGAACTACTAACACCCTGTTTGGCATATACAAGAGTTTAATACACACAGATGTAGGTTCATTGCTATTGAACAAATGAAAAAGGATGCCCATGTGTTTATTATTGACAAGCACTTAGATAAATGTGAATTGGGCTGGCAGCTCAACACAAGCATCCCAGGACTCAGTGATTTATGTTCATTATACCTGGTGTTAAAATTAGAATATTATAATCTCTAATGGTCAAACTATACTATTCAGGAGTTTTGTGTAGATCACTTTAAGATGCAAGTTAGATTTAATTAAGATATGCATTTTATTGGTTTGATTTCTTCACCTGTTTTTAAAAAATGTATTTTTATGATGGTTATAACAAATGTATTTTAGTTCTGAAGAAGTTCCAAGGAATTTGTTGATGGAATGAACGTGCTTAACTTATTTGTAAAGTCTATTTTCTTTTTGTTACTAAAAGTGAATATTTTATTTTTCAGTATTGAGCATCTGTCATATACTGTAAAACAGGTTCATTTTTGTTAGTTTTCGATGGTCTTTGTACTGACTGCTTCCTTTTCTTCCTCCCTCGGCTTTGTGACCTTCCCATCCTTGATCCTTCTCTTATCGGTAGGGGTAGGGATAGAAAAACCTGCTATAAATCTAGAATAGGCAGAGCATTCATTTTGCTGTGCACATCTGCTGATGCAGAAGGGGCAGGATTATTGTGAGCTTCCAAAGAAGAAGTATTAGTAGAATTGTTTGTAGAAACCATATTGAGGATTGTTTATAGCAACAAAGTTGAAATTGTTTTTAGTGACCATATTGGAACCTGGCAGTCCATTGATAGTAGAAGTCTCAGGTGGAATAACAGTCTTCAGCCAGGAAAACACATTCCCTGACTTGAAATCAGCAATGTCGCGATTTAGTTTCTTCTTTTCTGTAGTTGTAACTTTGCCCTATAAACTGAGACATTATTGGCAATTTTATCAAATGAAGTATGGACAGCTTCCATAGGAAACATGTTATAGAGCTGCTGCTGCAAATCATTGACTTTGCTTAACAATGTCTCTTCAAACGGTCTGAAATGATCAATGAGCAATCTAATGTAATTAAAGCTAATTTCTAAATTAAGTTTTTGCCATTTAACAAGCAAATGAGCTGTCCATACGTGGGCATTTTAGATATCCTCAAGACTCTGGTACCACACTGAAGTGAATACACACTTCAAAATGTAATTGCTGCCATTGCAGTCTCTTACGTTTGAATAAATTACTGCCCAGTTATTTCACAAATTTACTAAAAGTCTCAGTATCATAATCAGCATGCACAGTCTGTGAAACTTTCCAAGATAATAGAGTTACCTTCCAATCAATTCACTTAGGTAAACATCGCTCCAGGGCTGAGTCTAAAAAATACAAACAAAATTAAAGAGGTGGGTTTGGCATAGTGGTTAAGGTGCTTTGCTCATAAGCACAAAGCACAGAGTTTGATTATAACTTCAGGTTACTATCTAGGCTAAAAACAGCCCTTCAAGACAGTTGGCCTAAAATTTGAGAGGAAGGGTTGGCATAATGGTTAAGGCATTTACCTTACAGACACAAGATTCAAGGTTGGATTCTCTCCTTTGAGGAAAATTGTCTAGGTTTAAAATGGTCCACAAGGGCAGCTAACCCAGAACTACCTATGAACTACTGTTTCTGTATATTTAAATATGACCTGCAAAAAATGTTTTTTCCCCTAGATGTAGATCCTTACAAAAACAGTGATTCGGCAAAGTTGTGTGTAAAGTATTGATTGCAAAAACATTAATAGCAAGACCTTTTTCCACTTTCAATGCCCACATCCCAGACATTTGAAAAACAGTATAGTAAAGGGGAAATGCAGGTACATTAGCAATTGTACCACTGATACCATTTTTAATACTGAATTTAATAACCTAGAATCTAGATCCTACAAAGAGGTTGGTGAAGACCGTTTATTAGTAGTGCCACACCAATAATTTATTCAGATAAGAGCTAGATAGCAATGATATTGCTATGTGGTTGTCAAAACAGAATTGGCTCTTTCATTTATAGTACATTAATGAGCAATGTTGAGGGGTAATGGAAATGACTTAAAGGATCTCCCTCTTCTTAATGTCATCCGTGTCTGAGAGGAAGGTGTCTTTGTGTTTGACTTGTCCACATGAAAGCATGGTACACTGATTCATTTCAAAGATGTTTATGCATTTTCATGCAAATTAGACAAATATCAACTTTATTTTGTGATATGATATTAATACCAAAAAATCTTTGAGGTCTCAAATACAAACACAGTAAAGTTTCTGAAGTGGCAATCAGCAGATAATCTATATCAGTTGGCATCGGTCACTGTGCTTTATTACTCCATTGAAGGGTCACTGTCAGTGGTTTTATTAGAGCAGGGCAATAACATTATCATTTTCATTGGTGTGGTACTGCTGTACTATGTCATAAGTGTACAAGCAGGTACTATATAAAGTCAGATGATTGTTCAGGCAGCAAAATGGGAAGGTAAAATGAAAATGAAGTTAAATGCATATGTAACAAAAGGCGGGCTCTGCTAAAATTAAAATGAAGTTAAATGCATATGTAACAGAAGGCGGGCCCTCCTCTCCATTCTCTGAGCGAGGCACTTGTCATCATTTTATTTTTCCAGTGGGAGGTGATGAGATGGCATTGAACATAAACATTTATTCACAATTGTACTACATATGTAGCCTCTGTCAAAATTGTTTACTCATAAATGTACTACTGTTATTGTTGTATTACAGCACAATAGTAGTGCAACTTCATGAATGAAACTTCAAAAAAACGTTTGAAGCACTTCTATCATATTTACACAACAATTATGGCAACTGTACAACCTTTATGAAGGGAACTAAAACTGGTAAGCTACTAATTCACTATAAGAGTCATTATAAGAGTACATGAATAACTGATAGATTTTAATATGTATATTTACTGTGATATTCACTTTATCTATACATTTTTTCCTTTTTACTTTAAATAGGACACTGAAAAAACCTGGTGCATTCTATGAGCATTATTAAGCCTTATTAATATAAAACGTAAGCTTAAAGACAAGCATCATTACTCTCAACATTGTATTTCAGAAATCAAGGACTAAACCTTCAGTAATATGGAACATAGGCCCCAATTTAGAGACAATTTTAAATATTGCTACAAACATGTTTATTTTAATCTGAAGTGGTAAAATAAGTCAAATTCTTTTGTTAATGATGCTGCTTTTTTAGCACTGCATGAATGCATGTACAACAAGAATCTCCATTTTTCTTATGACAGTTGGGGTCTCACCCATTTCCTCCAGTTGCTACTTTACTCAGCATTTTGTTTTTGTCTCCGAATGCAAATGTTAATTTGAGCTGTCCTTCCAAAGGAAATAACTATTCTGCTGTTTGCAGCACTTATCATCATCATCATAATCAACAAAACCCCTTTTCCCATTTTTAGATATGGAGTTGGGGTGTCACTTCAACTGTCACCATCTATTTTGATTCAGTGACACTCTCCCACCCTCTTTGACAATCATGCCTGACTGATCCAGGTCTTCTTTCACATAATCCTTTCATGTCTTTGTTTGATGACCTTGCTCTCTCTTAGCTTTTTCCTGTCTCTCCCAAATCATCTTCACAAGATCACCTTCTGCTATGCTGCATATGTAGCCAAACCACCATAATCTAATTTGTGACCTTCTCTGCAATTACAGCTACTTCGATTTCTGCTCTGACGTCCTCATTACTTCAGCTGCCCCATAGTGTGCATCCTAATATCCATCTCTAGCACTTTATCTCCATCAGATTTAGTTTCTTCAACTGCATTGACTTCACAGCCCAGGTTCCTGTACCATCCAACAGAAGTACTGGTTGCACCACTGTTTTATACACCTTACTTTTACAATTCATTGCCATTTTACTGTCACACTACAGTCAGTGCCAATTGGGTCTATATCATGGCATCGAAAAGTCCTTTCATCGAATGGCTTTTAAACCAAAAAACCAAAAATGCCATTAATAGAACTCGATTTTCTATACCAACTCCGAGATTGCACTACAGTGAGGAAAGGGCAAATTTTCCAATCTTTACTATACTGCGATCTCACAAAAGTGACTTCTATTAATGGCATTTCTAATTTAAAAGCCGTTCGATGAAAGGACTTTTCGTTCCAGTGTCAGAGACCCATGCCAATTGGCTGCAGGCCTTCTGATACTAGCTTTGACTTTTTCTTTCATAATTCATTCTCTTCAACCACCCCTCACACACACCTGAAGCAGTTAGCCATTTCCAATATTCCCTCTCTCTATTTTCAGCATCTTCTGATTTCCCCATTTGCTGCCATGACAACTGTCTTGTCTGTACTCACTTTCATCCTATGCGCCTTCTGTTTTCCATTCCATTTCCTTATCATTTGCTAATGCTAATGTTATGTATGGAGTCTCCTTCCAATGCCACATCATCTGTATACAGCAGCTTTTTTAAACTGTCCACTCATGTACTCCATCATCAGTATGAACAGTAGTTGGCTCAGAGGTGAACTCTGATACGCACCCCTCCATGAGTCTGATTAACATTCATATTTATGTCACTGGGTCCTTGTACATAGCCTGCACTAATTCTACCAGTCTTTCTGGGACTTTGAACAGTCACAAAACTGTCCAAATGAGCTTTCTTAAGCTCTCTCCAAGGCTAGGAATGCCCATTAGGACTTGTTTATCATCTCTAGCTTTTCCTCAACTGTCTCACTGCAGACATCAGGTCCTTTCATGCTGCATCTTGATCGGAATCTAAACTGCGTTTCCTCCATCTTTCTTTCTACTACTCCATGTATTAAATTATTAATCACCCTTTCCAGCATTTTCATGCACTGTGACAGGAGACTGATACATCTGTACTTCCCCCTTAGTTCTTGTACACTATCACTAGAATGCTTATTCTTCAGTCATATGGGATAAACATTTTTCTCAATACTGTTCTAAGTACCATCTGATGGTATTTCTGTCCTAACTCACCCACCATCTTGATTATATCTGTTATGACCTCATCTGAGTATTTTGTTTCCCAGAAGTAATTTTATGAAGTGCTGTTCATATTTTTTGTATAATAATCTCTTCATTATAGGCCATTTATAAGACAATAAGACTTCTGTGGTGCTTTCTTCATTCAGAAGCTGCTGGAAATACTCTTTCCATAAGCTTTGATGTCCTGTAAACTGTGAGGAGGTTGTTGCTGGTATCTTTTATGAGGGGTGCCTGATGACTATCTTCTTTACCTTTCTGTCCTTGCCTTGCAGCCTGATAGAGTTTTTTTGTGCCATCTGCTAGTTCATGTTGCAGAAGCTAATAGAGTGTCTTGGTCTTGCTGTTGTGACTGAACTCTTAGCCTCTTTGGTAGTTAATCAGTCCTTATTAGCTCATTTTATCTTTTCTATTTCATTGTTCCTGCACGCCTCCTTTCCTTTGATAACTTTGTGGACCTCTACATTCAACCATCAGCCTTCTTTATGTACCTTAAGTCCATACCTGGCTTGGCTGCAGATCTGTTCTATAGTCTTCACATGCTGTTTTAGCAGACTGCAATTCTTCTTCCATTCCACCTATTTCTTCTTCTATTTTTAGGTGCCACAGCTTTGAGTATATCCTTGAAATCTAGGGTTTTTGATTCATTCAACTTCAAGGTCTTCAGCCTAGTCTCTGTTGACCTTAGAGCCTTTTCTGACCATTGCTTGAAGCTAATCATGGTCAATTTTGATTTATGCTGTGAGCCAGTTGTTTCACTGGGGATGACTTTGCAATCTCTCATTATACCCCATGCCCTTTTCTTACTAGTAAGAAGTCTGCCTGAGATGCATGTTGCCCACTTTTGTATGTGGAAATTTCATCTTGGGACACATTCTCTCACTGAAACATATGCTGGACACATCAAATAATTTGCCACACAGACATCTAGAATAGCCTCTGCTCCTTTATTCCTATTGCCTCACCCATATTGGTGAGGCAGTTTTCGTAACCTGTTCTGTCTGTCTGTCCGTCCTGCTATGAGCATCCAGCTCCCCCATTATCCAGACAAGATCATGTTGTCTTGTGTTATCTAGTAGGTCCTGCGAATGCTGCCTCCATGCATTCTTCTCCTTGCTATCACAACCTTACCATATGGCATAGGCTGAGATTATGAATACTGACTTACCTTTACAATGGGAATCTGCTAGCTATTAGTCTATGTCTGTCACTAATTCTGATATCTCTCAATGTCTTCAAAGGGTTCTCCCCCATCAAATTTCCTCACCAAGACTTTGGTTCTGAAAGTGGCTTTGTTGCACTGCACTTCCATCTTGTCTCCTGGATACACAGCCTGTCCAACATCATCATGTCACTCACTTCCAAGTTGCCTACTGTCAGTGAACCTATATTCAGTGCAGCAATCTTTAGTTTATAGTTGGCAGTTTGATTGCTTCTGCATCTAGCTTTGGCTCAGCAGAGCTATGCCAGGTAACTCAGGCTGAGCACCTGGACACTGTTCAGCGAATAGCTTATTGACCCAGACACACGCGAATACAGTAACATAAACTCTTAGCATACTTAGTGTGAAGACTGTCAATGAGTCCAGAGTAAGCATCCTGCCTATTGTTTTAAGGCTAAAGTTAATGACCAGAATTTACATGTGGAATGCCCTTTATTGCTCTAAGTGTAAAAGAATGTAAATACAGTTAATGTGTAGTCTGGGAACTCCAGGAAGTGTGTAAAAAAATTATGTAATGTTTTAGCAGAACTGCAGTTTCAATTTAAACAGTGAGAACCACAGATTATTGAGCATTTTTGTCTTGATATCCATCTCATCAGCACTCTGCCTGTCTCTTAAGTAAGTTATTTCAGAAGTATGTTTTCTTGTAGTAATAGCTAGGAAATTAGAAGAAAGGTAGACTAAGTGTTTTTCTGTTATGTCAGAACTGTATTACTGAATTATTTTAAGATGTTCTTCGTTCCCCATTGCTGCAGTCCTTACTATTGGGTATAGTCCGCATCCAGTCAGCCCGAATACCAGAGTATAAGGCTGACGTCGGTCAGGGCGCATTAGACTGACGTCAGTACGTCAGGGTACTAATGCGCATGACCGACGTCATATCCTCAGTCTTTTTTGCCGCATGGTCCGATGCAGAAGCAGTTTTGCGAGTGCAGGTTGGCGTTCTGAAATATTTCCGAAACCGGAGTTTCAGACCGAACCAGAGTTGGCTAAGTACCCCGTTGGGGAACATTTTGGTTTTTTCTTGCCTCAGTATTTTACCGGATGTCAGAAAAAGTGAATAACTGTATTTCTTGTGGGAAACAGATACCTCATAGGGATTACCATACCTTGTGTATACCTTGTTTAGGGCCTGAGCGCGGCGTTGTTGGTTGCCGCTCTTGTGCTAGGTTTAACAAACGCACTATTAAGAGGAGGTTAGACTGTGCCAGGTTAGTGTTTGGGAAGCGTTGCAATTATAAAATGCCGTCGGATGCTCCGGCGCCCCAAGAAGCGCAAGGACAAAACAGCGAAGCCTAGGGTTGATGAACCGGCAGTCCCAGGCCGGTTCTTTATAAGGCTCAGTGGAGCCAGAGGTTTTGCCAGGAGTTTCCATGGAGTCCCAGGCAGAAACTTTACTGTTACAGGATGTGCCTTCTCAGGAGGTAGGCCAGGCTGAGGGGCTTCTCAGGTGACTGTTCTTCCCTCTCTTCCCAAGGTAGTTAGAGCTTCTCCTTCTGTTGCCAAAACTTCTTTGAGAGGTAGGCCTAGTTCAGCTTCAGTGGGGGCTTCTCCTAGCATTTCGGGTTCTGTACCTAAGAAACATATGCTTAAAATGGCAGAAGATTTGATTACTATGATTAGAGGTTCTATACCCGCCTGATAAGAGGCCTAGGGTGGAACCGGAGTTTGATAGTTTTGAACAGTGTTCAGAGGCTTCAGAGTCTTCTGGAAGACTTGCAGGAGTATCCTACTTATTCTGATTCTGATGTGGATGATTCCACTCCTACAGCTTCTCCTCCTGAGGATTTCTCATTTTCAGAGACTCTGCATTCCATGAGGGAGCACTTTAAATGGGAAGGCCAGGATTACTCTGATTCCAGGAAAAGGCTTAGGGAATTCTTGTTTTTACCCCAGCATAGGCCCTTAGCTATTCCTCCTGTGTTGAATGTGGTGGAAGATGTTTTTGCAGAGGCTTCCCTGAACCCTGACTCTTTGCCTCCTGCTCCTGTTAAGCCTGATAGGTATTATAGGGTGCCCGAAGCTCATAAGTATTTGTTTAAGAGTCCTAGGGCGGACCCAGAAACTATTTCTCAAGGGCCTAAAGGTGTTAAAGCTTCTGTGATTAAAAATCCTGTTCCCTCTGGTAAAGAGGCAAGGGCTTTGGATAGGTGGGGAAAGAAAGTGTATACTTCTTCCACTCTAGCCATGAGAGCATTGAATTGTCAGTTTCACATGCTAAAATATCAGAATTATCTCCTTTCACAATTGAAATCTAAGGTGGATGCTTTGGCGGAAGTTATTGAGTGTAAAGAGTTGCTGGATTTGGTTCATGTGTCTGAACAAGTGGGTAAGCATTCTTTGCAATGTGGTTTTGATGCTGTACAGGCCTCCTCGAGGGTGGCTGCTACTAGTTCTGTTCTTCGCAGGCATGCCTGGTTGAAGGATCAGAATTTAGCTGAGCATGTTAAGACAAGGATTTTGGATGCTCCTTTACAGTCTGATGTGTTGTTTGGATCGCCTGTGGAAGCAGTTTTAAAGAAAATGGAGGACAAAGCTAAGTCTATGCAAACTGTTAAAGATTTTTGCAGGTGCAGCCACCGAAGTTTAGTAGAAATTGGCCTGCTAAGGGGTGGACATATCCTGCTTATGATTCCCAGTCTAGGGGTAGGTCTAGACGTGGTAGGGGCAGGGCTCAAGGTTCTTTTAGGCCGAGAACAGGGAGTTCACCTGCTCAGACTTCTGGTGAGGGCAGGGGTCAGTCCTTTCGTAAACAGACCCAATGACCTGTCTTTTCAGCTGCCAGTAGATTCCCGTCTGGCAGCTCCTTTGGGAGGAAGACTGTCTCTTTTCAAAGAAAATTGGGATTTAATTACTCAAGACAAATGGGTGTTGGATATCATTCACCACGGTTACAGATTTTATTTCCATACAATGACCCCTTTCAAAGGCATGCCAGACGTTCCTCCTCCACAAAGAAAGGAGGCTCACAAGCAAGTTTCTCAGTTACTCCAGATAGGGGCCATTCAGCCAGTCCCTGTATCAGAAAGGGGCCTAGGATTTTATTCTCGCCTGTTCCTAGTACCAAAGAAGGGGAACACGTGGAGACCAATTTTGGATTTATCTCTCCTCAACACTTTTCTGGACATTCCCAAGTTCAAGATGTTGACGTTACAACAGCTTTTACCTCTGCTGGGCAAAGATCACTGGATGGTAACTTTAGATCTCAAGGAAGCTTACCTTCATGTGCCTATAAGGCTAAGTTGCAGGAAGTATCTGCGGTTTCGAGCTGGAAATTCTCATTATCAGTTCTCTGCATTGCCCTTTGGCTTATCTACTGCGCCCAGAGTATTCACAAAGGTTCTGGCTCCAGTGATAGCTTACTTCAGGCTTCAAGGAATTCAAATCTATCCTTACTTGGACGACTGCCTGATTCTGGCTCAAGAAAAGGAAGACCTTCTACAGCATCTGGAACATGTTATAGCAGTGCTAAGATGCCTAGGGTATTCTGTGAACGAAATAAAGTCCAGTCTAGTACCCTCTCAAGACATGTGCTTTCTGGGTGTGAGACTGAATACAGCAGCCCAGATGGCCTTTTAACCCCGGACAAACAAAAGAGTCTATCACTCTACTTCCATCAACTATCTCATCAGTCCGTGCTGACTGCAAGGACAGTCCTTCAAGCATTAGGGTTCATGGCATCTTGTATTCTGGTGCTTCCCAATGCCAAACTGCATATGAGGAAGCTACAATGGTATCTCAAAAATGTATGGACACAGCACTGCCAGGATTTGGACACTGTCATTCAAATAATACCTTGCCTTCAAAAGAAATTTTTGTGGTGGGCTCAGGAATGTCACCTAAACAAGGGACTCTCTGTGACCCGGCCAGAGGCGAGTCAGATTTTAACGACAGATGCCTCGGACATTGCTTGGGGAGCTCATCTAAATGGAAAGTGGATACAAGACAAGTGGCCTGCCAGACTACAGCATCTACATATCAACATGAAGGAGATGTTAGCAGTCCAGTTTGCATTAATGGCTTTCAAGGAGTTACTTCTTCCAGGGCAGGTGTTGATTCTAACAGACAACACAACTGTCATGTGGTACATCAACAAGCAAGGCGGAACCCATTCTTATCCTCTATGCAGGCAACCAATGATTTTATGGGAGACTGCCCTAAGCTTGCAACTAACTCTTCAGGCAAGGTTTCTGCCGGGAGCACAGAACTCCTTAGCAGATGTGTTAAGCAGACAAATCATGGATCCCCACGAGTGGAAACTGGATCTTCATGTATTTCAAAAATTGACGGTGTCATGGGGAACTCCAGACATAGATCTGTTTGCTTCTCCACTAAACCACCAGCTGCCACAGTATTGCACAAAGGGGTTTCATCACACAGCTTGGAAAGTGGATGCTCTGTCTTTCAGTTGGAAAAACCTTCATGTGTATGCCTTTCCTCCTCTGCCTCTTCTTCCAAAGGTACTATTAAAGGTCAGACAAGACAGGCCAAGGATGATTTTGATAGCTCCAGATTGGCCTCGGCAACACTGGTACCCACTACTACGGAGTCTGGTAAGGAAGCCTCCATGGCCTTTACCTCTGATTCCTCATCTGTTATCTCAGAAGGATGGTCATCTGCTCAATGTCAAGCTTCACTCTCTTCATCTAACAGCCTGGCATATTCTGTGTTGAAACACAGCAGGTCTCAACTTCCTCAACAAGTTTTAAATGTGATTATGGAAGCTAGAAGACCTAGTACAAGGAAAGTGTACGCAGAAAAATGGAAGAGATTTTTATTTTGGAGTACAGCAAAGAATTTGCAGGTTTCTGAGCCTAATTTGAGTGTGGCTCTTCAATACCTTACTGAGTTATTGGACAAAGGGTTGTCCTTCTCTTCCATTAAGATTCATGCTGCAGCAATTTCAGCTCACTATGATTGTGACCCACCATTGTTTTCACATCCTTTGTTCAAGCAGTTTCTTAGAGGGGCAAAGAATATAAGACCCCACGTAGAGCTCCTACTCCTGCTTGGGATCTCAATTTTGTGTTGGAAAAACTTACTCTACAACCTTTTGAGCCTGCGGCTACTGCTGAATTGAAATACTTGTCATGGAAGACTGCTTTTCTGTTGGCTATTACTTCTGCAAGAAGGGTGTCTGAGTTGCAGGCCCTTATGGCAGTAGAGCCATTTTGATTTTCCATAAGGATAGGGTATCATTACGTACTAATCCTTCCTTTATGCCTAAGGTGGTTTCTAGTGTGGCTTTAAACCAAACTATTCATTTGCCTACTTTTATGCAGACCCCAAAATAAAGGGGAAAAGATTTTGCACACTTTAGATGTACACAGGCAATTGCGTTATTATTTAAGCAGGACTAAGGATTTTAGGCAGTCTCAGCAGTTGTTTGTTTCTTTTGCTTTGAGTTCACAGGGCAAGCCTGTGTCAAAACAAACTATTTCTAGGTGGATTGGCTTTTGCATTGCATTTTGTTATTCCCATCATGGCAAGGAGATTCCAGCTGGGATTAGGCCTCATTCCACTAGGGCTACTGCCACTTCAACAGCATTTCTAAGGGGTGGCAACTAAGGATATTTTGGAAGCAGCTACTTGGAGTTCAGTGCATACTTTCTCTAAGCATTATCACCTTCCTATCTACTCTAAGTCTAGGGCTGGTTTTGCCACAGCTGTTTTGCAAGGCATGTTGTCAGCTCCTGCTTCTTTATGATTTGCCAGCCTCCCTTACCTCTGCTTTGGGATTCTACCCAATAGTAAGGACTGCAGCAATGGGGAACGAAGAACATAGTACAGTTTTGTACCTACCATAAATGTAGATGTTCGAGGATCCCATTGCTGCAGTCCAATTCCCTCCTTCCGCTCTGTGTTTAGGGGTGGTTGTGTAGGTGAGGTTACATGCTTATATTTTTTGTATATATTCTTGTATATATTGTACATATTTTTGGTGCAGGTATTTTGGGCCTTGTCTTTTTAGGCTCTTCTGACATCTGCCGCAAGAAAAGACTGAGGATATGACGTCGGTCATGCGCATTAGTACCCTGACGTACTGACGTCAGTCTAATGCGCCCTGACCGACGTCAGCCTTATACTCTGGTATTCGGGCCGACTGGATGCGGACTATACCCAATAGTAAGGACTGCAGCAATGGGATCCTCGAACATCTACATTTATGGTAGGTACAAAACTGTACTTTTCTGTGTGATCTCTGAACTCTTAAATACCACTGTGGTGTAGTAGTATTGTCTTGTGCTTCTAGTATTTATTATTAAATGATTTTAAAACACTTTCAACTGTGGTTGGTTTGTGTAGAGATAAGTAAGCTCTAGAGTACATTGCATGCTTATAAGTGATCCTGAACTAAGCCACTCTAATAAGCCATAAGACTGATTAGTCACACTTACCAATTGGATAATAATATTGCACAGTAATAATTGGACACCCTTTTAAGGGCCTTTGGGTAGCTGATTAATATTAGATGGTGGTGGCATTAATTATTACTGTATATTCTGGGTAAAGGGGCACAGCTGGGGAATCTGTGTCAGCCTTTCCCTGGAGCGGCTGTGAAGTTGTATAAATACTTATCTCAAAGTGTGTGTGTGCATGTGTGTGCATGTGTGTGTGTGTGTGTGTGTGTCTGTGTGTGTATCTGTTTGTGTGTGTGTGTGTGTGTGTGTGTGTGTGTGTTAGTGTTAGTTACCTGGGCAGGGACACGAAGCACTGGTTGGACAGAGAGGGTACTGGAGGTTGGCTTGCCAGCTAGGCTGAGA